>NC_073313.1:41916251-42064872 GCF_027595985.1 Sorex araneus
TTTTCTATCTCGGGATTGGGGTGATATAGTCCATCCCTCCAGACAAATTCCCCCAGTTCTATACTTCAGATCTGTGCGCTCTGCTGGATGCATGTTCTACTCCAGGAGGCAAAATGAAAAAGAAAAAAAAATGACCAGGAACTCTGCCTACCGCTCCACTCTGCCTTCCCCCCACATCCCCACCCCCCCCCAATGAGTCAGACAAGCAGTGCTGGGTGTTAATTAGCCCCAGGACTATTCTGGGAGCCAGGTTCCAGCTGCAGAGTGAGGATTTCAAAGCTGTGATCTCAAAAGGAGCCTTTCCCTGGCACCTGCTCTCTTTCAATTCAGTTCTGTGTGTGTGTGTGTGTGTGTGTGTGTGTGTGTGTCTGTCTGTCTGTCTGTCTGTCTGTCTGTCTGTCTCTCCCCCAACCCAAGGAGTGCTGAGGATCAAACCCTGCAAGGCATGTGATCTATCACTTTACCACATCCTTGCCCCCTCAGTTCAGTTCTGCTCCTGGCCACAGAGCCCAGGCCTGGGTAGAGGGGCGGGGGGGGGGGGTTGGGGGGGGTTCTGCCTCTGAGCACAACAGCCAGAAAGCCTCAAGCCAGTGATGCTTCTGGCAATGTGATGCCACAGGCATGGGCTGCGTTTTCCTCCTATACCTCCTGGCCACAAATCACTGCCTGTGGACATCTGACCACAACCTGCCACTGTGGCTCCTAAATGTGGCTAATTTGGGCTCCGGAGCACCTTGGCTGTCCTGATGGTTCCTGTCCACTCTCTCTGGCTTGTCCCTCGCCCCACCCTTGCAGACTGTCCCCTCTCAATTGGACTTACCTTCCCCTCCCACTGCAGCCTCACACATGTCTTTCTGGAAAGGACTCAAGACAGACCTATTTGCAGGCTGCTTGGGGACATCCCAAGTAGTTCTTCTTTTTTCCTACCTTGCCAGAGAGCAAACACTTGATTTTATTTTGGGTTGCAGGATCATACCCGGCCGTACTCAGGGCTTACTCCTGGCTCTACGCTCAGGGATTGCTCCTGGCAGGGTCGGCAGACCATACAGGGTGCCAGGGATTGAACCCGGTTTGTCTGTGTGAAAAATAAGCACCGTACCCACTGTACTATGGCTTCAGTCTCCCCAAATCAAATACTTTATTGAGGCTCTGGGGATCCCCAATGGCCATGCTATCGAGATCAGCCTTGGCGTTAGTTAGAGCTGGGGATCCACCTTATAGCCTCATGCCTGCCAGGCAGGGGTCTACCACTGAGCCATCCCTGGGCTCTTCATTATATCATCAGCCCTGGTCTTTTATTTGTGGATTTATTTATTTTGCCAGGCCAGGGATCTAACCCAGGGATTCACACCTGGGGGCATGTGCCCTCTTGGGTGTTTCTTTGTATCTTCTGGTAAGCAAAGTCCTACAAATGAAGTTTTGGGGGAATGAGTCATACAGCAATCAGCCCTTCCACAGCCCCCCACAAGCTCAGGCAGAACGAGGAGCAGAGAATTTCTCTGTAGTTGGCCTCTGGTATCTGGTATTTGCAAGAGGAACAGATATCAGGGCTTTGGACACCCTGGAGCAAGCGGGTGGAGAGAAGCAGTCTCCTCAACACGGATCATCTAGTCCTGTGATAGCACCAGTGGGAGCTACAGCACACATCTCTAAGCACCTAGCGTGGGGAGCTGCCTGAGAATTAGAGGGTCTAAAGCTGCAACATCTCACCACTTATTGAATGAGAAAAACGGGTGGATGATTTCCAAGTGGCCATGGACTTGCCCGAACCTACTCAAAGACCTCCACTGGCTCTCCCAGTCTCCCACTAAAATGACTCGAATGAGATTTGGTTTGAGGGGGCCCCACTGAGCAGTGCTCAAAGACTACTCCTGGTGCATCGCTAGGGGGAAGCACACTGTGCCAGAGATAGAACCCTAGCCTTCTGCATGCACACGAGCCCTTTGAGTAATCTTGGCTGCTATAATGCGATCTTTAAAGAGAAGATATCACTCCATGAGGAGAAATACAAGAGAGAGAGAGAGAGAGAGAGAGAGAGAGAGAGAGAGAGAGAGAGGAACACAATCATTGAAAGATATCATCAGCAAGTTGGAGGCCAAAAAGTCACTGTCACTATCACTGTCATCCCGTTGTTCATCGATTTGCTCGAGCGGGCACCAGTAACGTCTCTCATTATGAGACTTATCGTTGCTGTTTTTGGCATATCAAATATGCCATGGGTAGCTTGCCAGGCTCTGCCATGCGGGCGGGATACTCTCAGTAGCTTGCCAGGCTCTCCGAGGGGGATGGAGGAATCGAACTCGGGTCAGCCGCGTGCAAGGCAAACGCCCTACCCACTGTGCTATCGCTCCAGCCCAGGAGGCCAAAAAGTAAATGGACAAAAGGTGACTTGAAATAGCACACTGGAAAATGCCATAAGTGAAGGAACTGTGGAGGGAGAGGGTGCAAAAAGCAAACCGCTCCAAGCAGCAGCAGAAACCCAGAAATGCTGAGGGATCAACCTAGCACTGTGCAAGGGGCCAATGGATCAGAAACAACTGTTCGCAAATCTGTTTACAAAGCTATAAAGCGGTGAGGCTTTGTCTCACCTTGCAGGTGAGATTAATCTCCAGCTGACAGTGCTAGACCCTACTCAGACAGGGAGGCAGATCCCCTCCCTTCCGCCTAGGTTCTAGCAGCCTCAACATTAACGAGTCCACACCATAGTTCCTGGACCTCTGATTGCCGCTCCATCCTTCCAGTTATGCTTCCTGTCACTGGCTGAAGATGGGCAGAGAATGAAAAGACCAACTCCCAGCCTAACCCTGATGTAGGCAGGTAGATAGGGAAAGGCCCTTGGCAATGAAAATTGAGATTTAACAGAGTCTCTGGGAAGGAGACTCTTAAGACTTGCAGATTCAAGAAAACAACCGTCAGCGGACCCTGAGGATAATGGACCCCTCCCCAGGAGGTTCCCCAAAGAAGGCCATCACCACTCCCAACCTCCCTGGTAACCTCCTTAGCAATGAACTTTTACCTGGAAAGAAACCCCACGTGGGGGCAGGTTGAAGAGACCTTATAAAAGACACCTTGAACAAAGGAAGGGCGCGCATATGCTGCCTGAGCTCATGTGCTGCTTGTGCCCACGTGGCCGAGCACATGTGGTGCCCGAGCACATGTGTTGCCCGCATCTCCCCCCTTGAGATGTGTACTTTCATGCTTTCGTGTCCAGTGCTAGGATGTGTGTAGAGCTTCCTCCACCCTTGGAGAAGCCCGTGTTCTTTCTTGAGCGCGTTACTCCTACTGTTTTTTCTTTTCCACTTATCCCTTCCTCCTCCCTCAGAAACCTCTAAATAAAATCTGTTACTTCACTGCTTGTCTACTCCTGAAATTCTTTTCCATGAGCGAGACAAGAACCCAGTAACCCTGGGTCCCGGGTGGTAGAGGCGGCTGGGGAGAAAGTGACCGTCTTTCTCCTCCCCGCTTCATGTAAGTCACCCGTGGGGCCCACCTTCAGAATATCCTAGAGGACTTAACTACAAAGACATACTCCGATACAGCAGGAACACTGGAAAGCCAGTGGGAAAAAATGTGTAGAAGCCCACCAAATTCAATGACTGAAACCAATAGCATTGAAGGCACAACCAACATGAACCAGCTCTGTAAATCCTCAGAAAATGAATTTAGTGACACCATGGTGAGGGTGTTTGATGAGGTCAAAGGAACAATGGCACAGGTAGTCAGCAAAGGACAAGAAAGTATGAGAGCAGAAATAAGAAAACTATAAGTAGAAATGACAGAAATAGAGTGTAGTAGGTCATATAAAAAGTCATTAGAAGCTCCAAGCAGCAAAATAACAGCAGCTGAAGAAAAGATCAAGAAATTCCAAGATGGGGTGGAGTAAAACCTCTAGAAAGCAAGAGAGGATGGGGAAAAGTCTGAAAAGAAAAGAAGAACACACCAGAGAATTATGTGATGAGCTCAAGAGGAACAATATAAGAATCACTGGAGTCCCTGTGGACCAGGAAGGTGAATTTGATTTAAAAAATAATAAAATAAAGAAATCACAGTTAAGTCCTACCCAGAGTTGAGGAACACAGGCTACCAAATAAAAGAGGTCAGAAGGGTCCCTGTGTAAAAACACAAAAAAGAAAAGAAAGGGGCGAGGAGCGCCTCACCGCACCGAGCCAGGCACAGGGCACAGGGCAATGGCGCTGTTTCTCCCGCCACCCGCGTTCGGTAGTCTCCAGCCGCTTCTCCCACCCCAGGGAGGTTGATGGCGATGACGAGGCAGGCGAAAGAAGGAACGGAGCCAAGCTGGTTGGTCTCAATCGCAGTTTATTCCAATCTCCTCTCTATACACTCCCGTCTCTCTCTCTGCTTCTTCCCCAACCCCCTCATACAGCCACCTTAAATCCCACCCCCCAACCCCCCACTGTCCCCCACCCCGCATATGCATAGGTGTGGTTACAATCAATAGGGGCTTATGCATAGGTGTGGTTACAATCAATAGGGGGTAAAGTTCTATCCCTAGGGGACTCTTTCACTAGGACAGAATCTCTTTCAGCAGGACATCCATGGGTGTGTTTCTCCTCTCTTTGTCCAACTAACATATAAATATTCATATTATAAATCATTTTGTATGGACACAGCAAGAGATGCATTAAGCTTATAGAATTGCTCTCCTGGGGTCACCTCGATCTCAGACTACAGTGCTCAGGCCAGATTAGTCTTTCCTAGCCCTAACAGGGTCCTAGTCTCATCGTTGCTTTTGGATCATGACATGACATGCCCATGACCAAGCTCTTAACATATAGTTAAGCATTAGGCGCTTTATCCAGGCCCATCTCGATGCCAGGGTAGCACATAACTCACTGCTTGCCCTGAGTCCGTCCCGTCCCTCGTCAGGACCCTGCTTTTGAGGGTGCTAGGAAGTAAGGCCAGCTGAGGCTTAAGTCAAGAAAGCAGATGCCCAGGAGTGAATAATATTCGAAGCCAATTAAGTCCCATGTTACCAAAGCATATTAACAACTGTCTTTCTTTGTCCATACAAAAAGGATATTGTTTTAAAGTAAACTATTCAAAAGACATAAGGAGTGGAGAAAGACAATATTAACTTACAATACAAGTTCACTGTCCTAGCAAGGTCTGACCTTACAGATTAACAGAGTTTGGTTAGGGGAAGGACTGAATAACTAGTTGGGGAAGGGAGCATAGAAATGATTACGGATAAACAAAGGAATGGGAGTGACTCAGGAGCACCTTGATGGGCGTGACTGATATACCTAAACTCCTAGTGGCAAGGGGGAAAGGACAAACCAAAGTCAGGCCTAACATATTTAGAGCTATATTCCAACAGGTCCCAGTAAAAATAGACTAACTAGGAAAACTCCAAGATACATTGTGCTCAGAATGACAAAAAAAAAGGCAGACAGAATATGGAAAGCACGAGATCATGAAAGGAACTTATGTGAAAAGGAAAGCCCATAAGACTCAGCAGGGGCCAGGGTGACAGCACAGCAGGGAGGGCGTTTGCTTTGCACGAGGCCGACCTGGGTTCAATCCCTGGCATCCCATATGTTCCCAAAAGCACTGCCAGGAGTAGTTCCTGAGTGCAGAGCCAGGAGCAACCCGGGAGCATCACTGGGTGTGACCCAAAAAGCAAAAGAATTTAAATTTAATTTTTTTGAAAAAAAGACTCATAGCAGATCTATCAGATGAGATTCTACAGGCCAGAAGAGCATGGAGGGATATAGTACAAAGAAAAACAACGAGGGGCTGGAGCAATAGCACAGCGGGTCGGCATTTGCCTTGCACACGGACGACCCGGGTTTGATTCCCAGTATCCCATATGGTCCCCTGAGCACTGCCAGGAGTAATTCCTGAGTGCATGAGCCAGGAATAACCCCTATGCAATGCTGGGAGTGATCCGAAAAGCAAAATACATACAAACAAACAAACAAAAACCCAAAATGAACATCTCACCAACAATACTCTATCCAGCTAGATTATCACTCATATCTGAAGGAATAATACAGAACTTCATGGAACATGCAGCAGCTTAGGTAATTCGTAGTCTTAAAACCAACTTTGCTAGAATTGTTAAAGGATCTTCTTCATGTAAAAACGTTTTAAAATTTAATTTAATTTTTTATTGATTGAGATTCTGTGGCTTGCAATAATGTTAATAATAATTTCTCATGCATCTAATTCTAACACCACACCCATCACCAGTGTACACACCTCCTCCCCCAAGGACCCCAACACCTCCCTCTTATCACCCTCCTATCAACTCAACCGTGTGGATTAATTCTCCCATTATGTTATCTTTAGACCTTATTTTTACTTTGCTGTGTATCTTTTTTTTTATTATTGAATCACCAAGTGGAAAGTTACAAAGCTTTCATCAGGCTTAAGTCTCAGTTACATAATGCTTGAACACCCATCCCTTCACCAGTGCACATATTCCACCACCAAGAACCACAGTAAACCTCCCCCCACCCCCCAGCCCCCCAGCCCCCACCCTGCCTGTGTAGCTGATAAATTTCACTTTACTTTCTCTTTACTTTGATTACATACAAACATTGGACCACACCCAGTAGTGCTCAGGGCACCCAGGGATCACTCCTGGCAATGCTTGGGGGACCACATGAGATGCTGGGGCTCTCTCACCTAAGTAGGCTGGGTGCAAGGCGCTGATCACCTTACCTATTGTACTGTCTCTCTGTCCTAACCTTGCTGTGCATTTTAAAGTCTCACATATGAGAGAGATCATTCTGTATCTGTCTCTTTCTAAAGGAGCTTTTTTTTTTTTGGCTTTTTGGGTCACACCCGGTGATGCTCAGGGGTTATTCCCAGCTTTGAACTCAGGAATTACTCCTGGCGGTGCTCGGGGGACCATATGAGATGCTGGGAATCGAACCCGGGTGAGCCATGTGCAAGGCAAACGCCCTCCCCGCTGTGCTATCGCTCCAGCCCCTAAGGGAGCTTCTTAAGAGGATGAGACAAACTTCTCATTGCCCTCTACTAGACTAAGGAAGGTATGTTTGCTCTTAGTTTGCTAAGGGATTTTATACATTTTCAATAACAAATTAACATATCATTTATATTCAGTGCTTTATGTTTGATTAGTTTTTTACATCTATAGGGATTTTTACCACAACCTTTTAGTTATTAATGAAAACATTTAAACAGTATCTATAATATATTTTCTAATATAAAACCAATATTCTCTTTCTTAGAATAAAACACTCTACTTCTATAGCCCTATTCAAATGTTTCCCTTCAAATTTTCATAATTCTCTTCACTCTTACAAAATTTTACATTTGTAGGATTTACCTATCTCACATTAACTTAAAAATGTATTACCACAGAATTATCCAAAATTATCTAAAATATTGTCTTGATTTATATACCTCAGAAAAAGGTTTAGTTTTTGAAAAATATTTTATTTACAATTTTTGTGGAATTTCCAGGGATTAGCTCTATTCAGGCAACAGTACAGCGGGTAGGGCATTTGCCTTGCACGCGGCCAACCCAGGTTCAATTCCTCCGTCCCTCTCGGAGAGCCCTGCAAGCTACCAAGAGTATCCTGCCCGCATGGCAGAGCCTGGCAAGCTCCCTGTGGCATATTCGATATGCCAAAAACAGTAACAAGTCTCACAATGGACTTATTACTGGTGTCCACTCGAGCAAATCGATGAACAACGGGACGACAGTTCAACAGTGCTGCAGCTCATTCAATTATATGTGTACTACCTTTACACATACATACACATACACATACACATATGCACAAGAGAACTCTCCCATATGTGGGGAAGAAGACAAGAAACATCGCAAGAGAACAACAAGGATCAATGTCATAGGGACTGAAGACTTTGTCTATCGAACTGAGCTTACATGTCAGGTGAGGGGAGGGGCCTTGGAACACGGATGGAGGGAAGCAGGCTTTCTGGTGCTGGGTGTGGTTTTGGAATGATACATACATGAAAAAATGTGATTAAAAGTATTGTAAGTCCTGATACCTCAATAAAAAAATTATTTTTTAAAAAAGCTGTGGGGCTCCTTTGCCTTTCCCCACCTCCAGGTCACCTCCTGCCCATCGTGCACCCCCTGCTTTCAGAGTTTGTGAGCACCAGGAACTTTCGACCCAGGACCCCATCCTCAGTTGACTGAAAGGTCCCAGAGTGCCCATGGGTACTGGAAACTGAGCCAGTCACTTCTTAGTCTCATGCAAAGTCACTGTGCTCCAGGGGAATTCCTCACACAGCAGATGACTCATTTTTTATCTAATTTTAATTTTTTCCCCTTGACTTATGGTGAGTTTACATCTGACTTTTCAGATGTTCAGCTTGCCCCCTCTCTATGCATGACCTCCTGCCCACTAACCAGGGCCCAGGCAGTCTCTTTGGGAAGTGGTGTGAAGAGTTTAAAAACAATGAATGGGAAAGACATAGAATACAGCAGATACGGTGCTTGTCTTGTACACGACCAATGTGCGGTTTTGAGGATAGAGCCAGGAGTAAGCCCTGAGCACAGCCTGGTGTGGCCCCCAAACCAAAGAGAAACAGAATAATATTCCATAGGCTCCAAAAAAGACTGGAGCAATGGCACAGTGGGTAGGGCATTTGCCTTGCACGTGGCTGACCTGGGTTTGATTCCTTTGTCCCTCTCGGAGAGCCCAGCAAGCTACCGAGAGTATCTTGCCCACACAACAGAGCCTGGCAAGCTACCCATGGTGTATTCAATATGGCAAAACATTAACAAGTCTCACAATGAGACTTGGTACCCACTCGAGCAAATCAATGAACAACGAAATGACAGTGCTACAGTGCTACAGTGGTACAGGCTCCAAAAATACCACGCCTGGTATCTAGTCAAAAGATAGGAAAACATTCATTTCAAAGGATATTAGCACCCCTATATTCACAGCAGCATTTTTTAGGTAGCCCATAAAATACATTCAACCTGAATGCCCACTGCCTTATCTAGATGACTAAATAAGGAATCTGGGATATATATGCATATGTATATATATATTTATATACATATATATTTAATGGAAAATTACTCTGCCATAAAAACAAAATTATGGGCCAGTGGAAGAGCTGGTGTGATGCTACAGCAGGTGGGGCGCTTGCCTTGCTTGCATCTGACCTGGGTTCCATCTCCAGCATCCCATATGGTCCGCCAAGCCCATCAGATCCCTGAGCACAGAGCCAGTAATTAGCTCTAAGCAATGCCAGGTGTAACTCCTCCAAAGAAATTGTGGGCCAGGGATAGAGCTCAAGTAGGAGAGCACATGCCTAGCATGTGTGAGGGCTTGAATTTGATCCCCAGTACTGCGTGGCTCCGAGCACCCCTGCGTGCTGCCAAGCCAGAGCACTTGAAGCAAGGCTGAATATCACTGAACATGGCCCCTGCACCACTGTGGGTGGCCCGTATTGAAAGGAAAAAAGATGAAATCATGCCTTCGGGAACAAAATGGATAGAACTCAGGTGATTCCACTAAGTGAAATAAGTCAGGAAGCGAAAGACAATTACCGGTGGTTTCTCTCATATGTGGAAGATGAATTATTAAAGCAAACAAACTGACAAGAAACAGCAAACTAACTCTTAGACTCAGTGCAAACCATGGCAGTTAGCAGCGGGAAAGGGGAGGGATAAGATCATTTATTTATTTGGGCGTTGGGAGGGAGGCCGCACCTGGTGATGCTGAGAAGAGGTCACTCCTGGTGGTTCTTTTTGGGGGGGCGACCATAAGGTGCCAAGGCACCAAACTGAACTTGGTAGCATGCAAAAATGACTAGTTTATTTTTAAAAATGGAATCGCTGTGAGATACACAGTTACAAAATTGTTCATGATTGGGTTTCAGTCATATAATGTTTCAACATCCATCCTTTCGCCGGTGCACATTTCCCACCACCAGTGTCTCCAGGTTCCCTCCCACCATCAGTCCCTAGCCTGCCTCTACCACAGACACTTTTCTTCTCTCTCTCTCCTCTCTCTCTCTCTCTCTCCTTTTGGACACTATGATTTGCAATACAAATACTGAAATATTATTATGTATATCCCTTTACCTCTTTCAGCACTCAATTCTTGTCCAGAGTGATCATTTCTAACTCCCATTGAACAATGCCTCACTTTTAAACGACAAGTGATGCACAAGTAAAGTGTGGGATCCAAGCAACTGGAGATCTTGCCTATCAGAGGTGGGAAGAACGCTCCCTGAGAGACCAAGGGGAGGTCCAGAGCAGTGCACAGCATTCTGAGAAGAGCCAAGCCGTCCCAGCCTCCATTCCTTCCCCCACCGTGCCCCCCCCAAAAAAAACCCCACAGAGAGCTTGATTGGAATGTCTGCCGAAAAACGTAACCATCTGTGAGATTGAACTCAGAACAGGTACACAGGAAGCTAGACAAACCAAAAGGGGTGAGTGCTAGATGATTAACTCGGAGGAAAACAACATCTTGTATTGTTTAAGGACAAGTATTCCAAGCACACTCCATGACATGGCAGTGAATAAATTTGCATGCTCATAAACACTGAATTTTTATTTTAACAAAAATTTGTGATAAAATTTTATTAGGAGAATAGGGGCAGGGAGCAAGAGACAGTGTAGGTGTAATAGGGGCGGGGAGGAGATGGATTTCATTTCCAAGTAAAAAACCTATGCGGGGTGGGGGGGGGGCGGTGCGAGAGATAGTACATGGGGTTAACACACTTGCCTTGCCTGTGGTCAATCCCCAGTATAGCATGGTCCCATATCAGCACTACATGCATGGTCCACTGAGCATTGCTGGGTGCAGCCCTTGAGGAGCTGAGCATCACTGGATGTGGTCCTGGAAACCACCAAGCACTGCCAAGGAAGGCCCAGCAATCCCTGCAATGGCAGGCCTTTGGGTATGGCATCCTTGGGCCTGCCTATTAAACCGCCAGCCTGATTAGCCAAGAAGTACTGAGAGGATCCTTTGCATCTTCTGAGCTCTGCCTCAGAGCCCCGGCAAAAAAAAAAAATCCAATCATAAATGTATTCTATGGCGGCCATTACACTGTCACTGTCATCCCGTTGCTCATCAATTTGCTCGAGCAAGCACCAGTAACGTCTCCATTGTGAGACTCATTGGCCTATCGAATACGCCACGGGTAGCTTGCCAGGCTCTGCCCTGTGGGCGACATACTCTCGGTAGCTTGCTGGGCTCTGCAAGAGGGATGGAGGAATCGAACCCGGGTCGACCTCGTGCAAGGCGAACGCCCCACCCGCTGTGATATCGCTCCAGCCCCGGCCATTACAAAATACCACAAATTGAGTGGCTTAACCAATTCATTTCAGGGCTGGATGTGGCTCAGTGATAAAGGACATGCCTTGCATGTATGAGAGAGAGATCGAGGTTCAATCCCCAGGCCCGCACCGCCAACCCACAGCAATAACCACAAAACTACTTCCGTTGGGGCGGGGCGATAGCATAGGACTGAGCCCGATTCTATCTCCAGCACCCCATATGGTCCCCCAGAGCCCTGGCAGGAGTGACCCCTGAGCGCAGAGCTAGGAGGAAGCCCTGAGCACCACTAAGTGTGCCTCCCCAACCAAAAAAAAAAAAAACCGGAAAAACAACTTCCATGTAATGGTTTCAGTTCAGAAATGTATTGTCTGAGCTGGCAGCGTCAGCACCGGCGGGGCTGGGCCGGCTCACAAGGCACAAGGGATCTGTTCCAGCCTGGCTCTTGCAGCTTCTGCTGCGCTCAGCTCGTGGCAGCCCAGTGTAATCCTCACATGGGGCCCTCCGGCTTGAGCGTCTGGATCCACGTGTCTGCTCCGTATCAGAACACCCGTCGGGCTGGCTTCGCCCCACCCTGCTGACCTCATCTGCACTCGTTCATCCGCGAAGACCCTATTTCCCAATCATCTCACCCTCCCAAGTCGTGGGGGTTAGGACCTCAGCCTCCTTCCTAGGGACACAATGCAACCGCTCACAGATGGGCGATGCTGAAGATGAATTCATCCAGAAAGAACAGCCTCAGCATGTTATTTAGAAAGAAGCAAATATGAGAAGAAACAGATCAAAGAGTCCAAAGTGGTTCCTTCTGGGGAGCAGCGGTTGGGATAGAGCCAAGAGAGGGGGCTGCCGCTTTCTCTTTGTAAGGCTGAAAGGGCTGCTTGGCTGTTGAAAGCAGGCCCGTTTCTCCCCCACTTTGATTATCACACTCATCACGTGTCATTACAATTTGATTACTCATCTGTGGTCCATGAGGACCATAAACTCCTGCAGGCTAATAATAATCATGGCCAGTATTTACATAATGCTTACTATGTGCCTGCCACAATTCGAAGCATCTCCTCACAACCCTCAGATGGAGGCACTGCTGTTAGCTGCCTTTTCCGACGGCAACCTGGAGGCACAGAGAAGGTAAGCTCTTCGCCCAATGTCACACAGCTAACTAGAGGCGCCTGCCGGGCAGAGGAAATGAGTTTCCAAGCATTTTGGCATTCCCTACACCGCTGGGAATAGGCTATCGCCATAGTAGAGACACAGTATCTGTTTTTGGTATGAAGAAAGGCATGAAAAGGAGGAGCCTTTTGGTCTACTCATATTTTCAGGAAGAGGAGGAATCCCAAGCAGTGCTCAGGAAACCAGGTGCCTCTTGGAGACTCCTGGCCAACAGTCCAATGCGAGGGTGTAAGGATGAGGTGCTACTCATGCCCTGCAGTACTGGGGAGACCTGTGCCGGGAGACTGCCACCCCAGCGGTATTTGGGGGCCTCCGGCGCCGCAGCCGGCGATGCTCAGGAGTCCATGGAGTGCCAGGAATGTAGCCTGGGTTGGGTACATGCTAGGCATACGGCCTGTCACTGTCATCCCATTCTTCATTGATTTGCTTGAGCGGGCACCAGTAATGTCTCCATCATGAGACTTGCTGTTACTGTTTTTGGCATATAGAATATGCCACGGGGAGCTTGCCAGGCTCTGCTGTGCGGGCGGGATACTCTCGGTAGCTTGACAGGCTCTCCAAGAGGGGTGGAGGAATCGAACTAGGGTTGGCTGCGTGCAAGGCAAGTGCCTTACCTGCTGTGCTATCAGTCCAGCCCGGTATACGGCCTAACCACTGGATTATCTCTCTGACCCCTCATTATCTTTGCTGCCATGCGTGCTTTCCTTCTGTCCCAGGACAGTCAAGCTTCCTTATGTCTGGGCTCCCACGTGCCCTTCTGAGGGAACCCATCTACCCACAAGCTCTGCTACTGAGCAGAGCTCATCTTTCCCCAATAATCCTTTCCACCATACTGATGGCAGCGCACGGACCAGCTCTGATCCAGGCTCACTGATGAGAAGGTGACCTGGAAGCAATGGCATGACTCCTCCTTCAGGGAAAGGTCAAGGTCTCAGGCTGGTTTCTCCAACGGGGCAATATTTCACTTAGCGGCACAGAGAATCCAAACCACTCCACGGGGCTCAGAAGCTGGTGTCACTCAGCCTGGGGCTGGTGGCATTGTGAGGAGAATAGAGCAGTGAGGCCAAGTCGCAATCCTGAGTGAGAGGTCAAGAT
This sequence comes from Sorex araneus, assembly GCF_027595985.1. Taxonomy (NCBI): domain Eukaryota; kingdom Metazoa; phylum Chordata; class Mammalia; order Eulipotyphla; family Soricidae; genus Sorex; species Sorex araneus. The sequence goes on from NC_073313.1 coordinate 41,929,778, forward strand.
GCCTGGGGCTCCCTCAGCACCCACCATCTGCCCAGTTCTGGCCTTCATGTGGGTTTACAACCAGCCCCCCACTTTACTTGAGCTGGGGAGTCTCCCCTGGTTTCAACCAGTCCAATGTTCACAACGGCCTGTGTTTGCCTCTGTGCATTGTTCATTTCTAGATTCTCTCTTCTTGCCTTCTGGGTTTCCCCCTAGCGCTCTGGCTTACCAGGATTTACCTTTTGACTCTTCACTGGTTTCTAGAAAGTTGTGGATCATCAGTCTCTTAAGACACCATTTAGGGGCTGGAGCAATAGCACAGCAGCACAGCGGGTAGGGCGTTTGCCTTGCACGCAGCCGACCCGGGTTTGATTCCCAGCATCCCATATGGTCCCCTGAGTACTGCCAGGGGTAATTCCTAAGTGCAGAGCCAGGAGTAACCCCTGTGCATCACCAGGTGTGGTGACCCAAAAAGCAAAAAAAAAAAAAAAAAAAAAAAAAGACACCATGGGCTGGAGTGATAGCACAGTGGGTAGGGCATTTGCCTTGCACGAAGCCGACCCGGGTTCAAATCCCAGCATCCCATATGGTCCCCTGAGCACCGCCAGGGGTGATTCCTGAGTGCATGAGCCAGAAGTGACCCCTGTGCATCACCGGGTGTGACCCAAAAAGCAAAAAAAAAGACACCATTTAGATTACTGTTATTCAATAGGAATTTTGGTGGTGACGGAAATGTTCCATAGCTGTACTATTCAATCCTGTGCCCACCAGACATGTTACCATCAGACACTGGAAATGTGGTTGGTGTGAATGAAGAATTGTTGAGTTTTTTTTTTTTTGAGGGGGAGAGGGCATACCTGGAGGTCCTTGGGGGTTGTTCCTGGTGGTGCTTGGGGAAACATGAAATGCCAGGCATCCAACCTGGCATTTATTATTCCTTCATACATGCAAAGCATGCACTCCAGCCCTTTGACCCCAGCCTCCCAAGTTTAGAATAGGGGCATCCCAAGTGGTACTCAGGAGGTCTGCGGGGCTCTCCCAGTGATTTTTGGCCAATTTCATTGGTGGTTCAATGCAAGGTTCTGAGAATGTGGGAGGGGATGTCTCAGACTGCATCTGGTGATGTTTGGGGGATCATGCAAGACTGCGGATCAAACCTGGTTCTGCCACATGCAAGGCATGCACCTTAATGCTTGTACCATCTTGCTGCCCTCTCCTCATTAAAATAAAAATCCATTAAAACATCAATAGCTTCTTGTGACTAAAGGCTACCATTTAGCAATAAGATCACTGGCCACCCTCTTTATATAGATGAGTGTGTCTCAGAGAACAATGTAATCTCAAATTAGGGCCACCTCTTTGATTTTAGGGACCTCTAAGATCTAAGAGAGTCTCTTGCTCCCGCGCCTGGCTGTCTTCCCCTGGGCCCCTCAGAGGGGGTGGGCTTCAGTTTCCCTTCCCATCCCAAGCAGAGCTCCCTTAGCTGAAGACCTCCAGAGCCTAGCCACAGCCATGCTCAAGGCCCCCCCTCTCCACAAGTTCGGACAAGCTTCACACATGAAGGAACTGGCAGAGGAACCCAGGTGTGCGGAACCCGGGGCTGAGACCTCCAAGCCTGCTCAGATGGGGACTGGGCCTCTTCCACCCAGATTCCCCATTTTCCAGTAGCTAGGCAGTCACACCCAGGGACTGCCCCCGGCAGTAATCCCACCAACGGCCAACATCCAGAGATTATAAAACCAAGTTCCTGGAAGTGACGTTTTATAGCCTAGTTCTCCCAGAGGGGAGAACCTGGCCAGCTACTGAGAGTTTCCTGCCCACATGGGAGAGGCTCGCAAACTCCCCATGGCATATTCATATACCAAAACCAGTAACAATGATGGGTCTCATTCCCCTGACCCTGAAAGAGCCTCCAATACGGCACCATTGGAAAGGAGAGGCTTCTAAAAATCTCAGGGCTAGGACGAATGGAGATGTTACTGAGACCATTCGAGGAATTCGATGATCAATGGGATGATGATGATGATGATGATGATGATGATGATGATGATGATGATGATGATGATGATGTTGAGGCATGCTGCTTCTTGGTGCTCTGGGGCTCCCTTCCATTCCCAGCTCTCTACCTTCTCCCTCCAGCTCTTTCCCTCAAGATGGCTCTCTTCACTACCCCTGGCCTGCTAGATCTCTCTCTCTCTCTCTCTCTCTCTCTCTCTCTCTCTCTCCTCTGTTGCCTCAGAGGACAAGTCTTGCTGGACTCCGTGTCCCAGCTATGGCCACATCACCTTGTTTTGGCCAATGGATCAGTGAGCTAGAGGGACATCACCTCTGCTTTGGGCCCCAGAACCTTTTCCCGTGCTCGCTCCTCTCTCCTTCCTTGGTACAGATGAGTGGAGCAGAGCTTCAAGACGGAGGGACCCTGGGCCTCTGAATCAATTCGGGAGCTGAGAGATCCGCCTCTTCTTTCAGACTATTTCAGACCATCATTGGGACTTTTCAATGAGAATCCTCTTCCAACATCATGACTGAACTGGGGCGAGGGGTGTCTATGAACAGCAGCCAGGATTTCCCTGATTTGTGCACCACCACAAGAGACCACGCTTCCTTCTCAGTGAGTCGTGATGGTATCGGGGATGAGAAGCCAGGGTGGGGCGGGGGCGGCGTCAGACTCGCTGGGCTGTGAAGGAAATGGGGTGTGATATTCAGAGTTTATCCGTTACTGTGGGAAATCTCAGGCCACACAATTTGCTGCTTGCTGAGTTCGGAGCCGACTGTGTCTGCCTAGAACCGTCCCGCTCCTCCCGGCATCTGCGTAGCCAGGGCCAGACAGACTCTCGCTGCTCTCTCCCGAGTGGCTGTAGGGAAGGTATCCGGTGGATTCCCACGGCGAATGGCGTCTGTGTGCGGCGGGGACGGGATCGCCTCTCTGAGGTACTGACAGCCTTCGGCCTCCATGGCAACCATCGCCACGCTGTGATGAGCTTCCTTCAGGGGGTTCTGATGGACGATTGGGCCTCTGAACCCAGGCGCTCGTGTGACTCATTCTGATGTGAGCAACAAGGAGAAAGTCAAAGAAACTGGAATCATGATTTGAGTGAGTGCCAAGGTGGGTATTTCCTGGCAAAGGGATGAGGAACCCGGCCAAAAGTCCCTGCCAAAATTTCCCGGCTCTGGGAGTCACAGATGAAGGGCACGGAAACTTTCTGCCTCATTAAACCAAACGAGGGCACAAGAGAGGAGGGTCAGGTCTAGGAGCGCAAAGACGGAGATCGCTTAGTGGTACCCCAAAATTTGTGGGGTGTCCCACCAACCTACTCCAGGCAACTGGCCGGGAGGGAATGGAGGTGACAACTTGCGTGTGGAGCGAGATGAGGACAGAGAGTGGTGAAGACAGGGAATACCCACAGAGATCCCCCCCAAAAGGGCTTTGGGAATCAAGGGGGCCACTAGAATGGCCCCAGGGAAGCTAGACAAGGAGGAAAAGGAGGAGGAGATTCAGGGGAGAGCCGGAGGGTGGAGAAGGAGAGCAAGGTGGGGGTGCGAGGCCCCCTGGAGACAGCAGGGGGTGTGGGAGGAAAAGCCACTGGGACTGAGACCACCAGCTCACCCGTGTCCGAGCACACAAAAGTGAGCCCAGAAGGCCACTCAGTGGCTGGCGAGGGGAAGCCAGGTGGAGACTTGAAATTTATGGCAGAGTCTGCAGGAAGAATACACAGCCCCTGGGGGACCGTGAGCTAATTGTGTCACGTGGGGTGCCTTGGGCAGGGCCTGTCTAAGCGGTGAGCGGAAGCGCCCTTGCGCCAGCTCCAGTGAAAAGGGAGAATTTATGGGCAGAAGAGGCGGCTCACTCCGATTCAAGGACAGGAAGTGCAGCCGGCCTCTGGGGACAGCAAGCCAAGGCCTGGGCGGCAGGTACCTTGGCAGCTGCCTTCTCGCCACTGTGTCTGCAGCTCCGACGGCTCTAAGCTCTGTTGGTCTTCCAGAGCACTGCCTGTTCCTCTCTCGGCTTTGCCTGTCGCTGGCGCACAAGGCGGGCAGCAACCTGAGCCCCTCTGATCAGTTCATTTCCATCCTCCCTGCTCCCAGCTTTTAGGCAGCCCCAAAGACTCCCGGGATTAAGCTATCCCAGGGCCAAATTCCAGGTAGAGAGATCGAGCATCTGATCCGGTCACTTTGAGACGGATGCTCATATTTTAATCCAATTAGAGGTGGCCAAGGGGAGGGTCTTGGGCCCTCCAGTCCCTTTGGCGAGGCTGGAGAGTGACATCTTTGGAAAGGGGCAGGGGCAAGCAGGGCCTGGGAGAAGAGGAAAAACGCGGTGGCCTCCTACAAAGTTGCAGGCAAGCCATAGGCCTCTGATGTGCCTGGAACAGAATGCTCATGAACTAGGCCAGATTCAGCCTTGGTGCCCTTCGAGGAACAAGGAGAGAACCAGGAGTGCTGGATTGGGAGTGGGGAGGGGGTGGAGAAGGCCTGGCTTGCTTGGAAGGGTCCTGCCCCCATGGCATTGGCATCTGATTGGCTTCCAACAACCAGCAGTTAGGATGGTTCGAGAAGGATTTCTAGCTGAAGTGACCGTATGCGAGTCGGTCACTTGCACCACTTGCACAGAGCTTGCACCCCCACCCCGTCCCCCAAGGATCACACAGGCAGAAGGTAGCTGTTAGCAGCGAGGCTGTTATTGGCCTGGGCCCAAAAGTGAGGAGGGGACAGAATTAGTTGGGATGGACACCTTCAAAGGACCAGTGGAAGGGCCAGTCAGCCCAAGTAGATGTCACTGGCACAAACTCGGGAAGGAAACTTTCACCCCGTTTTCTTCCTGTCTTCTCAGCTCATTCCCCGGTTCCCTATAGGCTTAAAGTAGCCAGTGGGTCGCCAGAGAGTGAGAAGCCCCTAGGACAGGAGGGATGGAGCTCAATTTCCTGGGCCCCAGGGCAGTTGGGGGGGGGGAGGACAGAGCCCGACCCTGATACTGTGAATATTCATTTACATTGTGGGGTCATTCTCTACACTGTGGTTCCCTCTGCGGGTAAGCCCCTTGGCAACTCCACCTTCATCATTTCTTTTGGTTTTGGTTTAGAGGGAAACACCCAGCCCCCCTCGACAGCAACTCCCAGCCCTGTACTAGGGGGTCTCGGCAGTGGTCAGGGAACAGGCGGTGCTAGGGATCAGGTCCGGAGCTCACGCATGCAAAGCTTGAACATGGGTCTGCTGGGCCTGCTCCTCCACCCCTCCTCCACCTTCTGATGCAGGCACCCAACTCAGTACCCCTGCCTTGCACAGTGCCTCTTCGGTAATTACCATGGCAGCAGTCAATGGCATTCAGCCGCTGGGTGGCACCAGGAACTCCACAAAAGAGATTGGAGGGTAGAAGAAGGGAAGAAGAAATCGGAACCATCTCACATGTAAAGGCTGAGGGTGCTATTTTTCACTCACTCACCACCACAAAGTGCAAATGATTTTTGATTTTCTGCTTGGTCATGACCTTCATACTAGCAATAAAGGCAGCCATAACTGCTAGGTGCAATGCTTTCACGCTTACCAAGTGGTTTATCTGCATTTGCCTGTCAGATTCCCGCAACAACCTTGTAAAATACCTAGTTCAGTCATCTCATTTGTTTGTTTGGGAGAGCCCCACCACCCGGCAGTGCTCAGGGCTTATTCCTGGCTCCGTGCTCAGGGATCACTCCCAGAGGGCTAGTGGGCCATATAGGGTGCTAGGGATCAAGCCTGGGTCCGCCGTGTGCAAGGCAAGTGTACCCTCTGTACTATCTCTCTGGCCCAGTAATCCCATATTTTGCAGACTCAAGTCAGGATGGTTAGGCAACTTGCCCTGGGTCACACAGCAGATGAGTTCCTGGGACTCAGTTGTCCTCTGCACTTCTATGTCCATAATCCAAAGGCTTCTCTAGCCCCTCCTTGCAGGGCCTACTCTCTAGATTTGGGAACTCCTTCCCTTCAAAAGGCTGAGCAGGGGTGCCAGAGGGACCAAGGAATTCTGCAGGAGTGTGGGACCCCTTAATTTTCTGCAGCCACATAGCTTTCCCTTCTCTCCATTCTTGCCTGCTTCAAATGCAAGCAAATAAGGGGGCGCCCTCTCATTGTGCAACTGTCAGAATGATTTTAAAGATTTTCAAAATGCAATTCACCTGAGCAGGAAGAAATCCTGACACATGCCACAACATGGATAAGCCTTGAAGACATGCTAAGTGAAACCAGCCAGTCACAAAATGGGTAAGTAACTATGTTTCCACTCCTCTGAGGTCCTTAAAGTGGTCAAATTCCAGGCGAGACGTGATTGTTACCATAATGAGATCCAAGTATAAAATAAAATTCATGTAATATACTTTAGATTCCAGAGTTGAAAATGTATATATGTAAATGAGAAGAGACATTTCATTACATTATATGAAATGGTTTGAATATTCTTCTTTACATAGGTCAAAATCACATAGTAATCACTAATTGGCTCTTACTGATTTATTTTCTGACCATTCTATTTGTTAGTTCTTAAAGTTTTGTTGCGATAAGCAATATAAAGTAAATTTGTTATGTGCCTAAGGGGATTGGGAGGGAAACTGGGAATATTGGAGAGAAGGTCACACTGGTGGTGTCGGAACATTAAATGCTTGAAACAATTGTATCATGAACAACTTTGTAAATCATGGGGTTTTCAATAAGAATTAATTTTTTAAAAAGCGATTGTGTAATCATAAAATAAATGAGTGAGGTGGCGGCATGGTCTCTCTTGTCTGCCAAGTGCATTCAGTGGCCATGAGCCGCTTCCCCACCCCGGCCTACAGCCGCCGCCAACAGATGCATGAAGGAGGAACAGGGCCGCCAGGCTGGTTGGTGATCAGTTGCCATTTATTCCATTCTCCCCATGCACCTGTTCCAGTCTCCCTAAGTGCCCCATTCCAGTCTCACACTGCCTATCATTCCCGTCTCCTCCTGTCCCCCATGCTAGTCTCTCCACCACTCTGATTCCAGCCTTGTTCTAGCACCCAAACCCTCAAGGTTGGGGGAGCAACTACACCCAGGTGAGGTAACACAATCAACATATGAAGGACCTCCCTTCTGAGGGAAGCTCTTCTAAGATAATAACAAAGATCTTCTGTAGCCAGGAGATCTGCTCAAGGGCAAAAATACCATCTAGGGTTGTGTTTCTCCTTTCCTTAGTCCAGCAACTATTTAAACATTCATCTAAATTCTACTTCTAATAATATTAGTTATTTTGTGTGGACACAGTAAGAGATACATTAAGCTTATAGGGGACATCTCCTGGGGACATCTATAGATCCCAGACTACAGTGCTCAGGCCAGATGAGCCCTTCCTAATCCTAAGCAGGGTATTTGTCCAGTTGTTTCTCTTTGTATCATGACAAAATTTGTCCATGACCATGCTCTTAACTTATAGTTAAGTATTATGGCGCTTGGCCTGGCCCGTTTTGATGACAGGGTAGCTCACAGCTTGCCCTGGGTCCATCCTTCATTGGGACCCTGCTTTGGGGTGCTAGAAACTAAGGGCAACTGAGGCTTAAGTCGGGTAAACATATGCCCAGGAGTGAATATTATTCAGAGTCAATTAACTCCCAAGTTACAAAAGCCTAGCATTTACCGTCTTCCTGTGTCTATACAAAAAGGACATTGCTCTAAAGTAAATTATGCAAAAGGACATAAGGGAAGGAGGGAAGCAATATTTCACTTAAAAATACAAATCCAGAGATTTCTGAGGGATTTGACTTTACAAGTCACAGTTACTACTTGAGGGAAGTAGGTGATTAACAGGTTGGGGAAGAGAGCACAGAGAAGTTAAAGATAAACACAGAGGAATGGGAGTGCCTCAGAAGCACTGTTAATGGTGTAACCCAATAAACCTGCAGCCAAGACAAAACGACAAACCAATGTTACCCTACAGTGATCAAATACACAGACAGAAAAGAGGGTGGAAGACACCGAAAGCTAGAGGGAGGACTAGGAGGAATGGGGAGTTCATGTAGAAATGAAGACAGAATTTTAGTTTTGCAAGGTAAAAAATGTTTTGGAAAAGGACAGATATATCACAGGGTTTAGGCACTGTTTGCACTACATGCATACAACTCCAGTTTGCTCCCTAGCTCAGCATGGTCTCCTGACCATCGGCAGGTCTGGAGACCTCTGACCTCCACTGGCTATGTCCCTGGGTTATGCCTGGCACGACAGTGACCAAGAAACACCAAACGCTCAGACCCTCACATTGAGAATCACCAGGAAGAACCCTCAGGTATCCGGAGCACCACTTGACACCCCAGCACCCAAATGGATGGTCGTAATGGTTGCAGCATGCAGCGTCATTAACACCACTGAACGGTACTCTTAAATTGGACATTTTATGCCATGTATATTCTTAAACCAAAAGAGGTTAGGGATGTGGAGGAATTGCCATGTGCAAATGAAACCCTGACTTTAATTCTTGGCCCTGCGCCCCCCCTACACACAACAGAATTAGGTAAACATTCAATGAGCACTTAATATGTGTTCTGCACCAGGAATGTAGCACCGTAAAGCAATAGTCCTCCCTTGAAGGATGGGTTCACCCTGGTGGGCCCGGCAACCTTGATGCACACAGTGGCATGTGGTAAATGGGATAAGGGTTTTGGGCATGTGGTATGGGGGCTGGGCCTGGCATTGGAGGGGATGGGGTAATGTGAAGCTTTCCTGAAAGAAGGAAAATGTTAGTGGGCCTTTGCAGGAACCAAAAGATTGGGTGGGAAAAAGGGACACATAAAATATTCCAATCAGAGAAATAGCACGAGGGAAAATAAAGATGTGAACTAACACGCCAGTAGCTTCCTCTCCTCATTTGGGGGCCTGTCACTAAACTCCTAGCCCCTCATTCCCCACCCATAATCCTGACAGTGCTGCTCAAGCCATCTGTGGCAAAGGATGTGCACATGTGTAATTTGCAGTTCTTTATGGACCAATGTATCCCAATTGTGTACGGTATGACTGTTAGCTGAGCCCATGCCATGTGCCTCTGACCAGGGAACTTAGAATGCATCTATTTCTGGTTCCACAAGAGTCCACTGGTCACTCGCTGGGGTGTCACAGCAAGGTCAAGCTGCTCTTGCAATGGTTACTAGCCACTGGTCACTATGTAATCCAATGGTTACTGTCCTTGAGGACCAGCACTGTCATTCTCCTGGACTGCACTTTGACTAGCACTGGTCTAGCAGATGGTGAGGTCCTTCAAGGGTGGGACCCTAGCTTTACCTCTGAAGCCCCCTTGCGCTGTCTTCCGCTTCTTAGCAGGGCCACCCAAAGGAGCCCTCTGATTGCCCACTTGTTAATTAGCTCGTGTTTCTCCAGTGTTTTGAATATGGAAAGTTCTGCTAGTAGTAAATGCTATTATTATTATTAGCCTCATGTCCACTATAGTGGATGTCATTTCATTAGAGCTGCATAATAGGCAAATCGGCCTTAATTGGCTGGGATGTGGCTAAGAACCCATCTCGCGTCTGTGTCTGAGCGTTCTGTTCGGTGGCTATCACATCACATTCTCCGGCAATGGGTCATTTCGGAGACCTTGGCAGGGTTCAGGGAAGGTTATCTGGCTCCTGATTAACACTTAATTAGCACCTTTTTCATGTACCACAGCAGTGACTTTGTAAATTTAAAAATTTCAGGGGACCACTTAATGTGGAATTAAAGTACAAGTGCAATATTTAAGATGCATGAAATTGTTTTACGCATTACAGCATTAACTAGCTCTTAATTTATGCAGTGCATGCCAGCGAAGGGCAATTAAAGTGTAGCAGGAAAAAAAATTATAGATCTCTCTGTTGTCCTGTCTTTCTCTCTCTCTCTCTTTCTCTTTCTCCCTCTCTCTCTCTAATGATGCTTCTGAAGGCTTTTGTTATATTCATATCTCAACTCCTGCTCTAGATTTAGAAGTAAATGATATGCTCTGAATCTTGTTTGCATCCACAGAGATTGGCATCTTCTTTAAGTCGGAAACCACCTCCAACCAAGAAGTCTCTTCAGAGGCTGAGATATCCATCCATTTTCAGGGATTGGTTAGGTGTAGATCCATAACCCAGAGAGCCAATGAGGCACCAGGAGACATTTTCTGGAACCTGATGGAAAGTAAGACTCACGGTGCCTTCCTTGGTAGATGTTGGAGGGACTCTTCTCTTACCTGCCTCATCACGTCTTAGTAGAGGGTGAGTATGTGAGGTCTGGATCAGTGGCAGCCATTTTAGCAACACAGTAGAGCAGTAGAGGAGCCATTATTTGGAATTTGGGGAGGGATCCAACATGATGGGAGGCGCTATGGTAAGATGCAGAGAAACCCAATCCTGGTAGATTTTACTGAAAGGACTGGATTGGGACTTGTTATGAAGGCTGTCTGACTTCTGGGCTTTTGAATTATTATAGGATGGAGCCTATAAATACTATAAATACACCCTCTACTCCCCTGCCTTTACTCATGCTGTCGCCTGGAACTGGAATGTTCTTTTCTTCCTTTGCCATCCTTCAAGGCCAAATCCTTCAAGGCTACACACAAGCCATTGGTCTAGGAGGCACTCGGGATGGTCAGAACCATGCCTTTGGGGGAAGGAAGGGCCCTGACTTCAACCTCTCCTTTAGCGAGGAGCATGTAGGACCCCGGAAAACGTGAAGCTGCAAACACGAGCTTCTGTCTCCTCGGCGAGGGTGAGGACCGCCCGCTTCCGTCCCTAGCATTAGGATTGCACCTGGCACGCAGTGTCTGCAAAGTGCCGCAAGCTGGTTCCTAGAAAGGAACGTTCAGATATTAGGATGGCGTAGTCAGAAGAGAAAGCGCAGACGAGCATATGGTCTTCTTAGCTGAAGCCAGAAACGGGAAATGCTGCAGCTGGGGGTGGGGTGGGGGTTTCCTGGGCTGCAGCAGCTGCTTTGAGCAAACAGGAACTTGTGTTGGGGGCAGGGGCAGAGACACCAGCCTTGGAGAAAACTTGCCAGCCCCTCAGTTCATAACCTACGCGTATGGATCCAGTCTCTAAGTGCAGAGGCTGGCTCTAGGAAATTGAGTTTCCCTGTCACCTCCTCTCCCCTGCACCCCATGTCCTCTGCGGCAGACAGCTGTTCTGATCCCTCTCCAGCCACTTGGAGTGCAATCTTCAGGCAGCCTCCCGGTCTGACCCCCAGTCTTTCATGGGATCACCCCAACTGATACAAAGGAAGGGGGCTGCTCTCTTGGGCACCCTTGGCTCGGGGTTCCCATAGTGCAGGCAGAGACTTTTTTTTTAAATAGTTTATTTATTTTTTTAATTGAGTCACCATGAGAACAGTTACAGGGCTTTTAGGATCAAGTCTCAGTCATACTATGATCAAACACCCATCCCTTCACCAGTGCACATGTTCCACCACCAAGAATCCCTGCATATCCCCCCTCCCACTCCCCCTCGGCCTGTGTGGCAGATGGTTTTCACTTTACAGGCAGAGACTTTTCAGATCTGCATTGCCCCATGTCCAATCCTGCTTCTGTCCCTCTCCTTTCAGGGCGGCACCCTCCTGATAAGCCCTAGGCACTCCTGCGTCCAACTCAGGGCCCAGCTCCCAGATAAACCAGCCTGGGGCAGCCTCTCTGGAAGTAAAGCATGAATTCTTGGGGTATTTATTCGGCCAGGGATTTTTTTTTCTATTTCTCTATGCACATGGGTGCACCTATTCCAACTGAAGGTCTGCTATTATTCATTTGGTTTTCATATAAATGATATGGATTGGGCATGCAAATCCTTCCCCAACTTTGGACTTTTCTCTTGGTGTGGTGCTAAGGATTGAACCCAAGGCCACACACAGCTGGCCCATCCTTAAACACTTTAACAAAGTGTCGTTCAACTTCCTGGTACTTGCACAAATGCTGATCCGTGGACCGGCCGCTGCAGTAGACCACTGATTTTCAACCTTTTTCATACCTTTGGACCGGCACCCGTGGCTGGAAAACACTGTTGTTGTTTTTCAACACATCTCCATGAACAGTTGCTGTCAATGGACATAGGTCTGGATTTCTTTTCATTTGCTGCTGTTCACTTAGGCGTTCTTAGACTCACGGACATTTGGGTTTTTGTTTTCAACTATTATTAGCAATGCTGCTAGGAACTGGCTGTAAGTGGATTTCAAATAATAATGATCAGCTGGATGTTATTCTAGGCAGCCTAAAGCGCGCACAATGGGAGGCGAAAAGAGGACTCGCATTAACCACACGTTTTATTTTCTGGGTTCTGGTGCTTGAGCACCTGGAGGTGTGCTGACCACCCCGCCAGAGAATCTGCCCTCCCAGGCCCAGCAATTGCTCGAGATAATAAACAGCTCAACCGATGAGATACCTTTTAAATGCAAAACAAACAAACAAACAAACAAAAACCAATCCCCAGCCTCTAGTCCTAAGCACCACCTTTCTCTGGTGTTCATAGGACAGGCCAGTATCTACCTGTCCATGGGACAGCCCCATGCCCCAACCCCTGCCAAGATGATTCAAATGATTCAAACCAGCCAATCCTAAACCTGCTTCCCAGCCTTCCTTCCCCTAGAGACCACAATAAAGATTTCTGCCCACCTTTTCCTCCTTCCGCTCTGTCTCCTGACTGACCCCAGTGCCATGGCCAATGGAGCAGTGTCCCTACCTTTCAGCACTCTGTGATTATCCACCAGCTAGCTATGCAGTGCCTGGGAGTCCCTGAAGTGTGAGTATCACCTCACCCAAAGCACAGTAAAACCTGTGTTTGAACATGGGGCAGGAGAAATAGTATATCATGCAGCCAACCCAGGTTCAATCCCTGGCATCCTGTGGGGTCCCCCAAGCACCACCAGGAGTGATTCCTGAGTTCAGAACCAGGAGTTCAGAACCCTTGAGCACTGCCAGGTGTGTCCCAAAGAAGCAAAATTTAATAATAATAATACACATATATGGCTACTTTCTGTTTTGCCACGAAAGAAGTGTTTGATTGGGCAACAATTTCTTTCCCACAGAGGAATGTCACAGTAGCCGCCTTAAGAGCAGTTGCAAACCAGTAGCTATGGTATGTTTTTTTTTCTTATCAAAAAAGGGGTATTGAGAAAGTGAAAGAACATATATCTTAAATGATTATTATGATAATGCTGTAGTAGCCATATATGTGTATGACAAACAGGAGCAAAAACCAAACCAAAATGAAAATGTTTAATAAGGATAATGTATTTCTCCTGTATACGGGGAAAAAGACAAGTAAAATGAAGTGAGTTGCCCAGATAACCTGTATCAAAATACCCTCCCTTGGCCACTTAGTACCTGTATTTCAAACCATAACACCCAAAAGAAGAGAGAGAGAGAGAGTAAGAGGGAATGCGCCTGCCACAGAGGCAGGGGGTGGGAAGAGGTGTGGTGGCGGGAGGGATACTAGGATCACTGGTGGTGGAGAATGGGCACTGGTGGAGGGATGGGTACTTGAACATTGTATGACTGAAACGTAATCATGAAAGTTTGTAAGTCTGTAACTGTATCTCATGGTGATTTATTAAGATAAAAAATTTAAAAATAATAATAATAGCACTGTAGCACTGTCATCTCATTGTTCATCGATTTGCTCCAGCAGGCACCAGTAACGTCTCCATTGTGAGATTTGTTGTTACCGTTTTTGGCATATCGAATACGCCACGGGGAGCTTGCCAGGCTCTGCCGTGAGGGCGGGATACTCTCGGTAGCTTGCCAGGCTCTCTGAGAGGAATGGAGGAATCAAATCCGGGTCAGCCTCGTGCAAGGCAAATGCCCTACCCGCTGTGGCAAACTGGAACCTTGGCAAGATGGAACCAAGGATTTTTCTTTTTCCTTCCAAAGGTTCCAGAAAGCTTTAGCTCATAAACTCTTTGTGGACACACATGAGATATTAATTGCACTGCGCTACTTGGGTCAGACACCAGAAAGGACTTCCTGGAGGTCCCAGTCCTACTGCTGGAGCAACTTTATAAGAAGTTGTGTTCTTTGGAGCTGGGGTGGGTGACAGCTCACAGGGCTGGAGCAGAGGCTTTGCACGCAGGAGCCCCGGGCCAGGTCCTCGGCACCCTGTGGTCACCTGAGCCCCTCCAGGAGTGACTCCTGAGCACAGAGCTGGAAGTAGTTCCCACAACATTGAGCCGATGTGCCCCTCCCTCTCCCCAAGTCATCCACAGCCACAACCACCCCGGCAAGCCAAGCCCCCCCTGCCCCCCGCCCACCAGAGCAGAGCGCTGGGTGCTTTGGCAATCTAACGGCTTCCTGGCCGACCCCGGGCCAGTGATTGCAGGGGGTCATCATCCCCTAAGAAGGAGAGTGCCGGGTGAGGGCCAGGCAAGGGGGCTCCATGACTAGTGTCTCAGTCGCCCTGAGAGTCTGGGCCCTGTGGCTTGGGTCCTCCTGGCGAGGCTGGCCGTGTTCGCAGCTGCCTGCCAGGAGCTGGAACTTGTCAGCGGGCACGGCAGCCAGGGAAGAGATGTTTCTGACACAGAGCCCCAGGGGAATCGGTGGAGGCGCAGGGATGTCTTTCCTTATTAACAATGGGCCTGATCCCCGGGCCTGCAGGCCAGCGCCTCCCGCTCCCTGCAAGGTGGATTAACATTTTCAGAGAAGGGGGAGAGGGTGAGTGTGTGTGTGTGGGGGGTGGTGGGGGAGCGGAAGGGAATGCAATTGTCACATTTGTGCACATAAAGAGAGGCCATTTCTTTTACCAAGTCCACGCAGTGTCCTCCCCTTCCCCACTGTCCACATCGTCCCACCCCCTTGGGTTTGAATTCACCTGGAGTTTAAGCACAGAGGGAATAGGAAGATTCGAGAATGGCCACAGCCGGAAACCTGGGGCTGCTGGGGGGAGAAGAGGCTGTAAAAAGCCAGGGAAGTCACAGGTCCGGGAGCGGGCTGCTAACTAGCTGCTCCTTCGGGCTGTCACTTGCTTTCTTCTCCCCTGGGCCGGCCAGCGTGTTCTTGTCGCCACTGTGACACTACAGGGCGATGCGGAGTCAGCCAGGTCCCTGGGGGGGCAGCTGCAGCAGTAGATGCAGACGACCACGGGAGACATCGTTTTGGGGGGCGCACTCTGGGGAGCAGCATGTGGAGAAGGAAGGGGCCGGAATCAGAAGCCATCGGCGGGAAACACAGAATGACAAGGCCAGACAGAGGTGTCTGAGGATGCGCCGGGAGAGCTGGGGGGTAGGGGCGAGCCTTTAAGCAGTGGGGAGCAGCGTTGAAGGCGGGGACCACTGTGGGCATGGGCTGTCCCAGAGAACCAGTCTGATTCTGGGAAGGGCAGCCCAGGGTGTGAGCCTTCGCTTCCTGGAGGGGGAGCACGGGGACTGGGGGCTGGTAGTGTCTCCAGATCATCACAGAGCCCGTCCCGGGGCTCCTGCCCCCCTCCCAGAGGCCATTCGGAGCCTCCTTTCCTGCTCTATTTCCTCCCATCTCTGCTCCCATCTTTTCAGTTGTCCCTGCATGCATCCATGTTCCTTTCTCTCCTCCCGTCCCTCCTCCCCTCTCTCCTCCTTGTCCTCCTGCCATGTGTCCTCCCATCCTCCTCTTCCCCCATCTCCCCTTCCATCCCGTCTCTCTCCCTTTCCCCATCCCTCCTTCCTAGCCTTCCTGCCTTTTTCTCCCCCTCCCCCACTCTCCTCCTCGCCTTGGTCCCCCACCCCCACCTCACTCTCCCCAGCCCTCCTGGACTCTCTCACCTCCAGGGGTTCCATCCTTAGACCAGAGGCTCATCAAAGTTTTAAAGACCCTGTGATCCACTGGACTCCTGCAAGTTGACAAGGAAGCAGAATGCCCTAATGAAGGTGGAAGGTCAGGAGGCCCCACCCCCTGCCACCACCACCCCGTGTCCCCTGCCCCCCTCCCCAAACTGTGGTCTAGCTATAAAACTCTTTGTAATCTTTAAAGAACTGGCTGGCTGAGCAAGGAGCATTTTTCCCCTCTCTAATTGGGCGGTTCCAAACTTCACCATAGGGGGTGCTAAATTGTCGCCAGTGCTTCTATTTTATTTGTGCCAATGGGCACTGGAAGCGTACTATGCTGTTGTTCTGTGGTCTGTAACGTAAAGTAAATTGCGTGCAGGTCATTGGGTAGGTAGGTAGGTAGGTAGGTAGGTAGGTAGGTAGGTAGGTAGGTAGGTAGGGCTTGGGTTTTAGCTACGTCAGGAGCAGGTAGTGGGGACACGCGTTTGGGAATGGTCAGTTAGCACTCTTATCACTAGCCCGGCTTCAGAGCAGTCACCTGGGCGTCCTTTCAGCAGCCCCAGAGGTTTTATTCCTCTGGAGAAAGGGCCTCACTACTGCGCATGCTGGTGCCCAAGAGGGCTAGAATGGCTAGACAGAGCATTGCAAGCCTGGATGGAGCATGAAACTCTGGCAAACCTCTCCCCCCACCCCGTCCCACCCTCTCCCGCCCCCCACAAGCCCCGTAGTAAGAACTTGGATGAAGGGCATGGGGATCTGAGTCTCAAGTGTTTCTGCATGCTGATTTGGTGAGTTGGGTACCCCCAGAGTGAGAAAGGAAGGTTAGAGCATCCTCCTGGAAGAATTCCTTTGCGTTTGCCTTAGGCAAACTTGCCTGCAAGGCTCTTTGAAGGCTGAGGGCTAGAACTTCCCCAAACACACAGAAGAACGTTATATATTACGGACTTCCCCACAGCTTGCTCACAACCTGCCCTGAATACTTCCTCTCCCTCACAGTCACCTGCCCTCCCCCCTCCCCCAGGGGTCCTCTGCCCTCACCTCCCTCTAATTACGGAAGACTACAGACATTTACCCAAAAGAACCTAATCATTTTAGCAAGACCAAACTGGCTTGAGTGGATTTGCCACAGCCAGCCTCAAACCCCAAAGCCTTTAATCAGCTGTGACTTCCCACCTCCCCACATCAATCACCGCTGTGTACCCCAGAGTTTTCTCACGGTATAATAGGGGTCTCACACTTGTGTCATCTGTCATAAGAAGTTATAAGGACTCTAAGTATTGTTTTCTTAAATGCTTCCAAAACAGGCTGGACTCACAAATTGGAGACTGGTGTCCTGGGGAAGGGGGTGGTGGGCGGGGGTGGGGCAGTGTTTGAAAACAAGCTGCTCTCCAAAATGTCCACAGCTTCTCTAGTGCTCGTCAATGTCACCTCAAGGAAGCTCCTGGCATTCATTCTCAGCAGGAGTGTTTATTAAGGGCTGCGGTGCGCAGACACTGGGAATGCATGAATATGGTCCCTCCTGTTTCCATATTTACAGGTCAGGTTGGACTTGGCCATAGGGAAGCTGCATCAGGAACAGTCCACTCTCTCTCTCTCTCTCTCTCTCTCTCTCTCTCTCTGCAAAAGGCATTGGGCAGGAGATTAAATTCCGCCCATCCAATCCAATGTTTCTTCCATATGCAAAACTCATCTCAAACCACTGTCTCACCCTTTTACCCTTTTTTTTTGTTTTGTTTTTTGGGTCATACCTGGAGATGCAGAGCAGTTACTCCTGGCTCTGAACTCAGGAATTACTCCTGGTGGTGCTCAGGGGACCATATGAGATGCTGGGAATCAAACCCGGGTTGGCTGCATGCAAGGCAAACGCCCTACCCGCTGTGCTATTGCTCCAGCGCCCCCCCCCCCTTTACCCTTCTTACATCAATGACAATGGCCAACTCCTTGCCCTGCCCCAGGAAAAATTGACAACGTCTTTTCTAAGAGGAAACCTGGTCCTGGAGTGGAGGATTTCATCTCCTGCACTTAAAACACAGATTCTAGCAAATTGCACTTTCACAGGCTTATACACCCAACTTGGGGGCGCACGCGCAAACACACTTCTGAAGCGGCAGCCTCCGGATATGCTGCTGATGGAATTTGTCATCTGAGGACACTCACTCCAGTCTGAAAGGACAGTGAGACCCAGCAAGATGAGCACCGCTACTGGGCCTCTGGACAGCCCTGTCACTGAAAGCTTCTGCCTTGGCGCTGGAGGCATCAGCAGCCGAGGCCGGGCTTGTCATCCAACCTTATCCTTGGCTGTTCTAGACTCCAGAACTCCCTCCATTCATCCCCTGGGCCCACTGCTCTCTGCTTCTCTCTCTCTTGAGGGTCTGGAATGGGAAGCCAGCACAAGGCACGAGCCCACCAACCTTACTCAGGCTGAACAGAGCGCTCAAGCCAGGACTCCCCCTGGCACTCCCAGGATACACAGTCCTGATTCCATGCGTGGCAGCAGGGGGCCAAGTTCAGTGACACAAACCAGGTTCAACTTAAGCAGAAGGAAACTCGTTCTGCAAATTCAGCACAGCCACCCAAAAATTCTGTTCATTGTGCGTGGCAGCCACTTCATCAGCTGGGAACTTCCCTCTTTTCCTTCCTCTCTTCTCCCAAGCATCCACTTCCTTCCTGTCCCTTCCCTACCACCCTCCTTCCTTTGTTCTTTCAGTCATTCAACATATCTACAGGTGCTCAATGCCTGCTCTTCTAGTTAGCCTATCACTGCATAATAATAAATGATTCCAAAATCTGGTGCCTTCCAGGACGGTGGATGAAGCTCAGCTGAGGAGCAACATTCTTCAACCCCTTTAAATCTGTGCACACCACTTATAACCGAAGGCGGTAAACTAGAGACTTGGCAACCTTCCTACAGCCACGGATGGGCAGTAACCATGGACTGACAATTGAAGACCACTGCAGCAAAGCACATGCTTCAAATGCATGAAGCCCAGGGTTCAACCCTGCACCCCATCCCCTCCCCAATCTGGTGGATTCCAAAGAAAACCATGATTCTCTTTCATAATTGTGGGGACCAAAATTCAGGCAGGATTTGGTCTTCAGGTGACCTCAGTGACCTTTGCTGGTTGCCTGACTTATCTGGAAGGTCAAGGTGGACCAAGTCAGGAACCTTGGCAGGAAAGATGAGAAGCCTGGGCTCGTTAGGCCACCACTCCTCTACATGCCACCCAGGGCCTGTCCATGTTGTGACTTTAGTGGGTGGTAAAACTTCTCACTGGAGGGGGCTAGAATGATAGCATTCTAGTGAGTAGGGCGTTTGCCTTGCACGCAACCGACCCGGGTTCAATTCCCAGCATCCCATATGGCCCCCCCAAGCACCGCCAGGAGTAATTCCTGAGTGTATGAGTTAGAAGTAACCCCTGTGCATCGCCAGGTGTGAGCCAAAAAGCAACAAACAAACAAACAAACAAACAAAACAAACTTCTTACTGGACTGCTCGGAGAATGAGTGTTCTAAGAAACAGGAAGTGTGAGCTGCCAGTCTCTCAAGACCTGGGCCCCCATTGGGCAGAGTGACACTTCAACTAGATTTCTACTGGTCAAGGAAGCTACAGAGCCCACCCAGTGGGTAGTCCTGGCTCTCACCTCTCTAAGGGATTAGTGGGAAATCATTGGCGGCCATCTTTAATTAACCTACTCTCCTGTCTGCTGGGAATTGTGAGAAACTTAGTTGAATAAAAAAGTAAGGGACACCATTTTGTTCCTTTTGTACTTCCTCTAAGTTAATTCCATACCTAGGATAGAATCGGAGAAGACTTTCCCATTCCCCTGAGTTACAAGAAACTGAGCCAGGTGGGCTACAGTTAGGAAAGTGAGTGCCAGGAGGGTGAAAAACACACAGCTAAGACTTGAGGAAGAAGGCGCCGAGAGGAAGATGATGTTCCCAGGCCTGGAGGGGAATAGGAAGGACCTTGAACTTGGTCTAGTCTGAGGAGTCCCTAAAAGCAGACCTGGTAATGGAGATGTAGGTGTGGATGGTTAAATAAGTTGGGGGGCTGCCCCAGAAAGTATGGTGAGACATGGACTGGGGAAGTGCAGCAGGAAGGGGAAGGACACCGATACAGGGTGGGCTGAGGAGAAGGTGGGAAAATGAGGCTCCACAGTGCTAAAGCCTCTCGGAGGCAGCACCTACTCCCTACCCCACCCTCCACCCCCCACCACACACACACACACACACACACACACACACACACCCATACACACACTGGAAAGTCTTTAACTGAGAAAGCAGACACGCTAAAATACCAACTTTCTTCCTTGTTGATCAGGAACTGGTTTCTAGGGAGGGGTTATGCTTTTAGCACTGTTTGGTGTGTGTGTGTGTGTGTGTGTGCGCGCGGGGGGGGGAGGGGGGTTGGGCATCACAGCTGGTGGTGTTCAGGGTCTACTTCCAGCTCTGCTTAAGGGACCATGCAGTACTGGGGATCGAACCTGGGCTCCCTACCTGCAAAACACCTGCAAAACATGTACATCTTGCCAGCCCCACTCCTAGCATATTTGTCCTACTCTGCGCAGTGACTATCCCAGGACAGCCATTATGCCAGGAACTGTCTGGGGCTGGCCTCCAGGGTGCTTAAGTGGGTGCAGGCAGGGATCTGACCTTGTCTGCTTAAAAGGGTTTGAGCAGAGAATTTGTACTCCTTTGCAGTGGGATATGTCTCCCCCATCTCCTGGGAGGTTCTGTCGTACCACATTTGAAAGATGCCCCTCTCCCCAGATATGACTCAGAGATAGAGCACCTGCCTTGCAGGCATGAGGCCATGAGCTTGATCCTTAGCACTCCCTCACATGCTAAGGGCAATACTGGTGGTGTGTGATCCCAGGCACCACAAAAAATTTGTGTGCTCTCTGGGGCACCAAATGTGTGAACCCTGAACATTGGAAGCACAACAACAAAAAGAAGTAAAGAGGGGGAGAAAGGTTTCCAGCTGGCTGAGTGATGTAAATGCTTCCTGTGTCTGTGCATGAACTCATTACACTCCTAGGGCCCACTCGTGCTTTTGGAGCCAACAGACTCTCTCTGGGGTACACGAAGAACGCTGAGTCCGAAGTCCTGCTGGGCTCTGGACCAAATCAAAGATAGAGTGAGGGACAAGAGGCAGTTGTACTGATCCATACTTATGTTTTCACAGCACACAGAGGAAGGAAGGGAGGAAGGAAGGAAGGAAGGAAGGAAGGAAGGAAGGAAGGAAGGAAGGAAGGAAGGAAGGAAGGAAGGAAGGAAGGAAGGAAGGAAGGAAGGAAGGAAGGAAGGAAGGAAGGGAGGGAGGGAGGGAGGGAAGGATGGGCTTTCAGAAACATGAAGTCAAACTCTGGAACCCTTTCTAGAATCATCACAGCTTTAAGGAACCATAAGGAGGGACTTCATCTACTAAGACCAAGTGCACAGGTTGGTTGGCCTTTTATGGGCTCTATTGGGTCAACCATTCTCTATGCAACCACTCTCCCCCACCACCGCTACCACTTCCCCTGGTCCTCCCACTTCTGCTTTGGTCACATGGGTAGCACGAAGAGCTGTAGAATTCAGCCCTCTCCTCCAATCCAGAACCCATTCCTGGCCATTCCCTAGCTGTGTGATCTGAATGAGGGGACCCCTCTATGTTTCTGATATCTCAGGCTGCGCTTTGTGATTTTATGAGCAACGAATGGGCTGATGCTTACAGGGAGCATGTCAGAGTTGAAAGCACAAGGAACAGACGCTCCGGCCTGCTACAGTGGTGCTCTGTGGGAATGTGCAGCGTTCAGCCTGGGTTTTGGTGGATCTTTCTTCTAAAGAAACCCCTTTTCTGGGGCTGGAGCCATAGCACAGAGGGTAAGGCATTTGCCTTGCACGTGGTCAACCCGGGTTCGAATCCCAGCATCCCATATGGTCCCCTGAGCACCGCCAAGGGTAATTCCTGAGTGCAGAGCCAGGAGTAACCCCTGTGCATCACCAGGTGTGACCCCAAAAGCAAAAAAAGAAAAGAAAAGAAACCCCTTTTCCTTAGCAGGCACTCTATGCCCCTGGTTACTCTCTCCGATCCATGCTGACAGACTGCTTTTCTCGTGCTCTCTTCTTGGGCTCCTGCAGACCTTAGCCACATGCCCTAGATGTCTCAGGCCAGGAGTGGGCACCCCACGGAGTTTCATTCGCCAGGTTATGCTCATGCTCAATTCTGTGTCCACCCTGACAGGTGACTGGGCATGAAGGCAGGCAGACTTTACTGCTCTCCAATGATGCTTGGAGCCTTTGCAACTGCTCTGGTTCTAAAAGGATCTCTAGGTTTTTTCCTTAGGATGCTCTTGGCTACAAAGGACAGAAAGTGCCCAGGACAGGAATGTTTCCAAGATAAACTTTGAGATTTCCCTCACCTGTGACTCTCATGGCTCTGCCTTAATAGTGTGTGCATGTTAGTTTCAGCATCTAACTGATCCCCCAAAAGCTGCTGCAGTTCCAGCCATCACATGCAGACACACAACCTCTAGTAGTGAAGAACCGCCCCTTTCAGCCAGAGGTGATGGTATTTGGGGACTGGAGCGATAGCACAGCGGGGAGGGCGTTTGCCTTGCATGCGGCCGACCTGGGTTCTATTCCCAGCATCCCATATTGTCCCCTGAGCACTACCAGGGTTAATTCCTGAGTGCAGAGCCAGGAGTAACCCCTGTGCATCGCCGGGTGTGACCCAAAAAGCCAAAAAAAACCACAGAGGTGATGGTATTTAAAACCTTCAAAACCACTATAGCAGGGCAATGCCCAGTGAAAAGAAAGCCCAGTCTTACTGGGATAGGCTCCAAAAAGCAGGCATGTTCTGAGGGTTGCTTTGCTGAGAGTTCCTCCTCACCATTTTATCCCATGACCCCACCTCAAACCCAGTTTCTAGGATGTTCTCCTTGATTGGGTTAGAGGCTTATAACTTTGCCTCTGATTTGGAGATAAGAATCCCTTCCTTCCTTCCTTCCTTCCTTCCTTCCTTCCTTCCTTCCTTCCTTCCTTCCTTCCTTCCTTCCTTCCTTCCTTCCTTCCTTCCTTCCTCCCTCCCTCCCTCCCTCCGCTCCTCCCTTCCTTCCTTCCTTCCTTCCTCCCTCCCTTCCTTCCTTCCTTCCTTCCTTCCTTCCTTCCTTCCTTCCTTCCTTCCTTCCTTCCTTCCTTCCATTATTTTTCACTGTTCATCTATTTTGCAGGGCTCCCAAGCAGTGCCCAAGGGCTTGTCCTGGTAATTCTTGGCCAACTGGGCCAGCAGTTCCCTGTAAGAGCCTGAGATGTGATGCTGCTTAGGCCCAGCAATGCCGGGGGTAACCTGGCTACCCCAGTGGAGCTCAGATATATACCAGGAATATATCTGGCATTGTCCCAGGTACACGATATAACAGGACCAGGTCAGCTCCATGCAAGACATAAGGCTACAACCCTGCACTTAGCTTTTTTAGAACCGTGTATTTTACACACAAATAGGTGAGCAGAGGGGTCTGGGTAGCAACCTTCTGTGACATGGTTGTGAGTCACCTCCCTTGAAGGTGGCCTTGTGAATTAGATTCAGGTTCCTTCTGCAGGTTGGAGCATCCATTGCATGGATGGGCGAACTGAGCATTTTGAAAAGCATCATTTTTTAAAAATGTGCCCTCTTCTTTCAAATATTTTTTTGAAAAAAATTTTCCCAAAAATGTGCTCTCTTCTTTAACCTGAGAGCACAGCTCGAGTTAATAGAAGAGGGATAGCAATGTGGTTTGTGACGAACCAGCCATTTCTGTTCACCTGTCTCTTTTTCCCTGCCTCTCTGGCCCATAACCTGTCTCCTTCTCTCCTTGGACTTCTTGTTTGTTTGTTTGTTTGTTTGTTTGAGGGCCACACCTGGTGGTTTTCAGGGCTTACTCCTGGATTTCTGCTCAAGGATCACACCTAGCAGTGCTCATGGGAACATATGGGGTACCGGGGATCAAACCCAGGTCAGATACAAGCAAGGCAAAATGCCCTACCTGCTATTCTTTTGCTCCAGCCCCAAATTTTTTTCCACATCTTGAAGTCTCACTGCATTATCATCCTTGGGATTAATTGATAGGCAAATTATTGAGTGTGTGGCCAGGCTGAGGGCCAGGAGGCTGTTTATAGCCTGCAGATGTTGCCTTTTCGGTCAGGTGGGCAACGGTGTGCCGGCAGCCATCAGATAATGGGCCTCTCGCAGCGAGGAGGGCATGATGGATCTCTCCCCGTGTCCGAGAGTAATGCTTTTTGTTAGTTTGCATTTTATGCAGTGCCTTGCCTCTCGCAACTCAAGGCCTTTTGCAGAGGCTTATGTAATGGAAAAGAATTCTGCAAGGTAGGCAGAGCAGGCAAAGCCAGAATCTAGAGACCGCATCCTGCTACCGGCTAGCAGTGTCCCTGCTGGGGCCCGCCTGTGCTGGGCCAGCGACACTGGCGGTGCTTGGAGACCATGAAGGAGCATCGACATTGGTCAAAGGGGTGCATGTGCTTTTGCTGAGCACCAAAGCCTTGGCACCTTGTCCCATATCTTATTTAAAAGCACCTGTTCTTTGCTTTTAAATAAGGAGGGAGAGAGAGAGAGACAGGGAGGGGGCGGAGGGAGGGAGGGGGGAGGGAGAGGAAGAGGTAAGGGAGGATGGAATAGAGCAATGAGCCAGAGGAAGGAGAAACCAATAAGTGCAGGAAAGAGACTCAACAGC
Source organism: Sorex araneus (assembly GCF_027595985.1). NCBI lineage: Eukaryota > Metazoa > Chordata > Mammalia > Eulipotyphla > Soricidae > Sorex > Sorex araneus. The sequence goes on from NC_073313.1 coordinate 41,954,170, forward strand.
TTTGGCCACCTGGGAACTGTCCCTTCAAACCACCATGAGCTAACACCCAGCCACAGAATCCATCAAAGCAATTGAAATGGATCATACTGAGTGTGGGAAGGGCATGGAGCAACTCCAACATCACAGGCGGGTGCAGGGGGGGAAACTTGGCATAGTCACTGGAGAGAGCTGCTGAGTAACCACTGAAGTCTCTGCCCCAGGACCCAGCAACTCCCGTCCAAGGTAATTATCTCCAGTGCCCCCATGAGAGGCCTACTGAATGCCCTTGACCCCAGCCCCAGTGTATGCAGTCCACACTGGCCAGTATCCAGATTATCCAGATTTCCATCTGAAGTAGCTAGCCTGTTGTGAAGTATTATGCAGCAAGGAAGAGGAGACCTTCCAGTTTGGTGGCTACCCAGTCAACTCCCACATACAGAATGTGAAAAGAAAGAAGGCCAACACAAAGGGATACACGTGGGGTTATGGAGAGAGCTCAAAAGACTAGAGTGCTTTGCATATGGGTTTCATATAGAACCCCCAGCACTGCCAGGAGTGACTATGTACTGAGTCCAGGCCCCAAAGAGTGTGGTAAAAAAAAAACCCAAAATCCCAAACATGGAGCTGGAGAGATTGTCCAGGGATTAAGGTGCTGGCCTGGCCTACGGGTGACCCCAATTGGAACCCCATCACCACATAAGTTTTTCAAGTGTCACTGGGAGTGGGCCTGGAGGACTCTGGGCACCACTGAGGTGAGCCAGCATTGCAGGGCCCAAACAGAATCGCATCCTAGGGCTCTGGCATTCAACCCCTGGCCCAGCTGGACAAGTATTCCCCAAAGTGGCCCCAAGTCCTTGAGCAAAATTTCAGAGGCCCCCTACCCCACAACAATAACAAGAAGAACAGGCTAAGGTAATCTCTGGTGACAAGTATCAGAACAACGTACCCATTGACTGCAAGGCTGGAGAAACATGTTGGTGCAGGTCATGATATGTGGGTTTACAATATGTAGGCAACAATATCTGCGTTTACTGTGTAAAACCTCATTGAGCTGGACACTCGTGGCTCGGACACTTTTTTCTGCTTGTTTGGTTTTGGGGTCACACTCAGGTTTTTTTTTTCTTTTTGGGTCACACCCGGTGATGCTCAGGGGTTATTCCTGGCTCTGCACTCTGGAATCACTCCTGGCAGTGCTCAGGGACCATATGAGATGCTGGGAATCGAACCCAGGTTGGCCGCGTGCAAGGCAAATGCCCTATCTACTGTGCTATCACTCCTACCCCTCAGGTTTTTTTTTTTTAAGCATCTCAGAGTCTATCCCTGGCTCAGTGCTCAGGGATAACTACTGGTAGTGTGCAAGAAGACCATGGCAGGAATGGAACCTGGGTCTCCTCCATGCAATGCATGTGCTCCAGCTCTCTTTCCAGTCCCAGGGCTTGTACACTTCACTATGCATAAGTTATACTTCACAAAAAATTCATAGGGAGTTGGCCTGGCAGCTAAAGTTGTCTGCCTTGCAAGTGAGAGGCTGTGAGTTCCATCCCCAGTGCCGCCCCACGTGGCCAGCATGATTCTGATGACTCTGATGTCTTGGATCCTCTAAGTGCCACAACAGTATGCAATCCAAGGCAACACATCCACATGTGTGAGAGCACTACAACTGGAGTATGAGACTCCCCATGAGCCCTGCATCTAATACATGTACGCAAAATGCAGCCAGAAAGTGCAGTAAGTAGGAGCACCACAGCGAGCCCTGAAGAGCAATCACAGCAACAAAGGCAAGAGGACACAAACACGAATGAACCCTACGAACCTCCAAACCAGGAGCGGAAGAAGAGGAAGGGGATCACAGACACAAGTCTGCTAACGAATGAGTTGGATTCAACTACCCCCCCACCCCGAATCCTCTGTTCACAGATTCCCCAGGGTTGAGGGGCATGGCGACAAACACAGAGTCTTCATGTCACGTTGAGGTCAAGTTATGGTAGCATTGGGGGTCCCAGTGATAGTACAGTGAATAGGGTGCTTGTCTTGTATGCAGCCAACCTGGGTTTAAATCCCCGGCATCCCATATGGTCCTCTGAACCCTGCACGCAGAGCCAGGAGTAAACCTTGAGCACAGTTGGGTGTGCCCAAATAAAAAAAACAGAGAGGTGAAGTGTACCCCACTGGCATTTCATCACACTGACCCGGTGACATGCCTCTGGACACGGAGGCAATATTGGCATCCTTTTACCCCCTTTTGGTGCTTAGGTTTCTAGCAAAGTTTGTGAGCCGCAATTTCATAAGCAGAGAAGCTTCTCATTAGAGGAAGGCCAAGAGCATCAGCGATTTATGGCTTCATTCATTCACTCACTTATTCCTTCAACCGCCAAAGAGAGGAAGAATTATGAGATGATCCAGGAATCTTGTTGGGCACAATGATTCATTTCTACATGTCCTCTTATCACCAGTGGGACATTTTGGTCCATCTGAGGGAAAAGTCAGAGGTGGTGGGGGACCCGCAGCAGTAAAAATTGCCTTCACTTCCCCATTGCCTAGATTCCTGACTTGGTGGGAGGAGGGTGTCTGCTAAGATGCAGGCTTGAAAGATGATGTACCGCGTTACCAGGGTGGCTGGGACTAAGGATCACTCCTGGGTGGCCTAAACCACAGAAAGGTCAGTCCCAAGGAAGAGCTGTGGGCTGGAATCAAGATCAAGGTGCCAGCATCTTGATTGGTTACTGCTGGGGTGAAGGGCAGTGAACTGAGAGCTGCTGGCATCACTGGTGATCCTGATCAGCCTCGCCTTGGTCTCTGCCTGACCCTTATAGAGTTCCTATCTGTGTCTATATCCAAATGCCCTTAATGACCTCACTTCAACGTGGTTGCCAGTGTAAAGAGCCTCTCTCCAAATCAAGTCACAGCCTGATCTGGATAGGGGTTAAAATGCCAGTATATCATGTGTGGAGGAGGGGGTAGAGAGAGTAAAATAGTTCAACCCCTAACACTAATTCCAAACTTAGAGTGGGCATCTGGCTTTGGCAGGCACAACCTGCTCTCTTCTTCTGGTAATGGTGCTCTTTCTTTGGGAGGGAACCTTCCTTTCTGTGCAGCTGCCAGTAACATGACCTCGAGCTCCCGTTACAATAGGCTCATGTTGGCTGATTTCTTGTGCTCTCTCCAGCTCTATTTCTGTGTTCATCTCCACCCAGTGCTCTTTCTGTGTGCAATTCTGTGTCTGACCATCTCCTTTTCTCAAGTAGATACACTAATGATGTTTCACTGACCGCACACGTGACAGTAGGCAACACCACAGAGGTTAGGTGTGGACCATGCTGTCCCTTCTAGCTTAGTGTCCTTATTATCAGTGCTCATGCAAGAAAATTGTCCCATGATGTCTTGCTCCAAACATACACCTGTGGCTACAGTCACCTGAGAGAACTGGATTGGGTCCCCATTGTAACTCCATGAGCTGGGTAAAGAACTTCGTCCCAAGAAAAAAACACATTCCAACGTGTTCCAAAGGGACTGGCATTGGAAAGATAGTCCAAGGGTTTAGACCTTTGCCTTGCATGATTCCAGTTCTATCCCCTGGTCCCACATATGGTCCCCTGATCACTGCCATGCATGATCACTGAGCACAGAGCCAGGAGTAAGCCCCGAGAACAAGCCAGGAATAAGCCTTGAGCACAGCTGGATGTGATCCAAAAACAAGCAAACAAAATTAAAAAGGGGTAAGAACTTCATTATTTTTGTGTTTTGGAGGGACCACAACTCAGCCCCTAGCAGAGAAAAAAAATGGCTCCACTCCAAGCACCATGCCCCTCTTCCCAGTATGACTGTGGCACATCACTGGAAAAGGCCAACAAGAGACCAGCATTCTCTGGGACATACTGGGAGAGCACAGCAGTTGGCCTGATGAAAGTTTCCCAGTGACAGGAAAAGTTTCCGTGGAAACAGTGGAAACAGTGTTATGCCTACAAGTCCAGGCACAGAAACCAGACAGGATTGGTTCACACTCTAGTCCCAGGGTCCATAGGGAGTTATTCAAGGACGAGAATGCTGACTTTGCTGAAACGCGGGGCTCCCTGAGTTCCACGTGATTCCCCAGGCACCATCTATGTGTGGTTCCCCAATAAAAAGCAAATTCTGGTTCTAACTCCAGACCCACACTCTTGTGTGACCTTAGCAAGTTAACGTTGGGGGTTTTTTCCACTGGGGCCACACTCAGTGATGTTGGAGGGGATCTGGGGGGCACTCCTGAGAGTTTAGTGCTGGATATTTTGGTACTTGGGGGGCCCCCAGGGCACACCTGATGGTACTGGTGGTTGAAATCTGGGCCTCATGCATGCTAAACATGCTACCACGTGAGCTATAGCCGTGGCAGCCAAAGTTAGATGCGTTAAGCCTCTGTTCCCCATCAGTAAATTGGGACTTGAATGCCACCTCCAAGGGCCATCAGAGGGCTTAGCTTCAAGAGAGCATGTAACAGGGACTGTCAGGCATGGAGCCTTGACAGCACGTGAAAAGCACAAGGAGGATCCAGAGAGTTAGCTCAGCTGGCTGAGTGCAGACTTGGCATGCAGAACCCCTGGACTGGATCCCCAGCCAAATAGTCCCCCAGCATAGCCAGGCACGACCCCCCAGCACAGAGACTCATGCAGCCAAAACCAAACAGGCCTCTAGTGCCTCATCCTTAGGATTGTTGCTTTGTTTTGAGGTCACAGCCAGTGATGCTCAAGGCTTACTCCTGTCTTTGGGCTTAGGCATCACTCCTGGAGGGTGGGGGGATGGAAGGAGGGACCTTATGCGGTGCAGAGGATGGGATTGGAGTCAGCTCACGAAAGGCAAGTACCTTACCTCCTGTACTCTCTCTCTCTAGCGCATAAGCAAATAGGATCAGCACTGATGCTTTTTCACTCACCCAACATCTCTCCCAGCATCTCACAGGCGTCTGAAGACATTCTAACCCCCAGGCCTGCTGCCCTTCCTGATTTCCCTTCCGGAGGTGCTTATTGGCCTGAGGCCTGGCAGGAATGCCAGAGACATGTGGGAAGAGGGCACAGTAGGGGCGGATGAATCATCCAGCTTCCTTACTCCTTAGGTCTTAGGGGAAAATCCCTCCACTTCCCACCTCCTTAAATTCTTCTGGGGCTGAATGAGCACCTTTACAGCTGATGCCCAGAGAATTCACATGGCTGTCAATTTCTAAAGGAGATGGCTCAGGCGAGAGGTTTTATCTCCTGGGCCAAGGAATGGGCTAGGAGCCTGGGGCATCAGAGGAAGGGAGATGTCAGAAGTCTCCCATAACAAGGCACGATGACTTCATAGGTCAACATTGCCTTAAGATGTTTGCCCTCCTTTAAGATAAGTCTCTCTGATGAAAAGAATATTTTGGAGGTGACTATAAATCTGGGTAATCTTCATTTGGAAGATCATGGCACCAGTTCCTCCTGCCCCCAGCAAGGCTAGAGACTTTATTGACCACACACTCCAAGGTGACAAATAGTGACAAATATTGGAGAAAGCCAGCTCTAGGCATCTTGAGGAAGTCTATCCAAGCAAAATGCTTTTCTTGCAGTGCCAGGGATTGAACCCAGAGCCTCACACTTAGAAGTTAAGTGTTCCACCTCTGAGCTACAACCCAAACATTCTGGGGGAGGCCAATCCTGAAGCACATCCCATACGGTGTCTCAGAGGGTCCCAGAAGGGTGAGTTTCCCTTGCCCGCAGTGGAGAAGCACTGATGGACACAATTTGTTTTTTTTTTATTTCAATTTATTTTTTAAATTATCATATTTTTTTCAAGTCTCAGTCATACAATGATCAAACACCCATCCCTTCACCAGTGCACATGATCCACCACCAAGAACCCCAGAGACCCTCCCTCCCTCTCCCCCTCTGCCTGTGTGGCAGGTGATTTTCAATTAACTCTCTCATTGCTGTGATAACATTCGATTTTTGACTGAAAACTCACTATCATTATTTGGAGTTCCCCGCCCCCCCCGCAACAGTCAGACCTGTCAGAATGGCATCACTGAATCGTATGTTTTCTATTGTTGATAACAATGAGCATATGATGTATGATCGTGAAATTGGTCACCTAGTTTTGGGATTCTGGTATTAAGTCCAGAGGTATTTCTGCCAGCAGCCGCTGCATTCCGAGATTGGTTTGTGAGCCTCTGGGATCATGACTGTTCAGGAGTGGGGGAGCTGTTCGTGGGAGGCCGCTGGGGTCTCATTTGGGCAGGAAGCAGGGCCGGTTCTGCCCCCCCCCCATAGCGAGATTCCCCATGCGTCCCGTCATTGCAAGCTCCTACCACTCTGTCCAATTGGCACTAAACGGTGGTGGTCGCCATGCTGCCGAGAGGGGAAAGGATGAGGACAAAAACCCTTTCCCTCCCAGGGCTGCATGGGACCGTAGTTCAGTTCAAAGTCCACGAGTGGAGCTGCCAGCAGCCTCTGGGCTTCTGTGCCTCTGGTATAATGGCCGCTCAGGGGTGGCGGAGCCGTTCCTGAGCGTTTTCTTTGGATATCAGGAAAGGTTTGGAGAGATGTCCCAGTCCCACAAACCGGAGCCATGTTAGTAGAAGCTCAGTGTCGCTGGGACTCCATCTGGAGAAGGCGGGGACTCTGTACCTTCTCCGTCTGCGCCCCAGTGTTGTTGGCCCAGTCTGAGGTCCGGAGCATTCTCCGGCTTGCGATGCCACTGGCCCGGGTTCTTGCTGCTGACTGTTGCGACAAAATGGCACCGAGGGAGGGTTGAGGGTGTGACTTCGGGCAGCAGGGCAGGCTGGAGACTGGGCTGGCACCGCCCCATTCCAGTGCCCCCACACATTTTGGAGAGATGTCCCAGTGATGGACACAATTTGAATTGGCTTCCTCCCTGCCATACCTGCCTTTCTTCCTCCCTCACAGCATTTCCTGGGTCACTTCCTAACAAAGGATTTGCATCCAGATTCTTGTCTTAAGGTCTTCTTTGGGGAAATTCCAGCTCAGACTGGGGCGATACCATCCCATATTGGTTGGCAGGGAAGCTTTTGCAGCCAGAGGTGTGGCTGGCATGTCTCCGTAGCACAGTCTGAAGGATGGCTTATTGCACTACAGTTGGGGTACAGAAGTGCACTCTAATCCAACCTCTTCCAACCGATCTAGAGGTCACCTTTAGGCTCTTGCTCTTATGAGAAATGGAGCAGTGAGCAGTATCTTTCTGCAAATGGGTGACCAGATCGAAAGAAAAGCATTCTCCAAGTTCAGTTGGTGGCTCAAAAGGGAGGGGCCCAAAACACACACAGCAGAAAAACCATCTGCATTTCTATGTTCATTGTAGCACTATTCACAATAGTTAAAATCTGGAAACAATCGGAGAGCAGATGACTGGATAAAGAAACGATGGCACATCTATCTACACAGTGGAATACTGTGCAGCCACTAGGAAAAATGAAGTGATGAAATTAGTTTATAAATGGATGAACATGGAGAGTATCATGAGGAGTGAAATGTGTCAGAGGGAGAGGGACAGACATAGAATGATCACACTCTTTTGTGGGATATTTAAAAAAACAGTATGAGACTAATACCCAGGGACAGTAGAAACAAGAGCCTGGAGGACTGTTTCACGGTTGGAAGTTTGTCACAAGTGGGGGTAGAGGGCAGTTAGGATAGAGAAGGGACCGCTTATGACAATGATAGTTGGAAATGACCCTCTGGACGAGAACTGAATGATGAAAGGAGGTAAAAGGACAAACATGATAACCCTTAAGTACCTGTATTGCAAACCAAAATATCCAGAAGGAGAGAGGGGGGAGAGAGACACACACAGAGATAGAGACAGACAGAAAGGGGAGAGAGAAGAAGGAGAAGGAGAAGAAGGAGAAGGAGAAGGAGAAGGAGAAGGAGAAGGAGATGGCCTAGGACAGATGCAGGCTTGCATGCTGGTGGCGGGGTGGGGTGGCAGGAGGGAAAGTGAGGGCATTGTTGGCAGGAAATGTACACTGGTGAAGGGTTGGGTGTTGGAACATTGTATGACTGAAGCCCAATAATGAACAGCTTTGTAACTGTATCTAATGGTGATTCAATAAAAAATTTTAATGAAACTGAACAGTTTTGATCCCAGGCATGTCTTCTTCTGATGGAAGAAGACATCACTTCTGAAGATCAAACCGGGGGATGCCACAGAGATGAAGGAGCCTCTGGGTGAGTTTGTGCTTACTTCTGAACCTCAAGGAAGACAGAGACAAAGGAAAGCTTGGGTGGCAAGTTCTCTTTCAGGACAGGCAGTTGTCCTGCCAGTCCCACACAGTGGCCATTAGTCCTCATCCACATCTGCTTGACTTTCTGGACCTAGGAACAACCCCACTGCTGCCCGAGTCTCAGGGGGAACTTTGGTTCTTAGGCTGGGATGAAATTAACACTTCTGAATCCAGAAAGAACTATGAAAGTGGCACCACCCAAATGCCAGGTTCTCGTCTTGTCTTGGCAAAGAGTTCAAGGATGAGACAGAGTATAGAGAATAGCAAAAAGATTTGCTGACACATCCACCTAGGTTTGGAGGCGACGGTTTTTATGGGGTGAGTTCACTAAGGAGAGGGAATGTACAATATGGAGTAGTAGCCCGATTAGGGTGGTGCTTAAGTTGTGCCTGTATAGGAGAATTACAGACTTAATCATACGTTGCTGGCATTATGAACATCTAATTATGCAGCTAGGAGGAGTTAATATGTATTGGGGGCTTAATGAAGAGAAAAGCAAAACTAGCACTAGGGCTCTGGTCTCTGAGCATGCTCCAGTCACTGGCCGGAACTGGTTTTCTGAATCTTCTATCAGCAAGTTGGTAACAATGAGGCTGTCTGGTTCCAGGTCTCGAGGCCTTTTCCTGACAGCCACGTGAGACCCTTTTCTGTTTCTTCAAGTGCTTTTCCACACTGCTTCTCCTCCCACGACAAAAATTGAGGGGCCCAAGCCCAGGGATAGTGTTTACAGTGGGGAGCTGGCAGGCCTGAAGAAGGCCTGCTTGCCCGGTGATTCTCCTCAGGGGTCCTAATACATTTGAAGGGGGGCTATGTGTGCTTGGGGAAGGAGTCACAGCCACAGTGGGGGTTTCCCCCAGAATCTTCAAGAAGGCCCCCCGCAATCACATTTCATATGCACACACCCTGCTGCCAAATTTGTGCCATCAATAGTTGTTTTTCAAGCACAAGTCTCCAATTTTCCCATGAAAAACAACTTGTTTTGAGAGCATGCACTCCTGAGATCTTTAGGCACTTCCTTCTGGCTGGCTGTTGGGAACAAATTAATGTTTTTAAGGTAGGAGGAATCGAGGAGGGGTTGGGGAGGCTGGAAACAGGCCCGCGAGGCACGCGGGGAGTGTTTTCTGTCATTTGGACACTCTACCCACTCCTGAACACTTTCAGTATTTACCTGATCATCAGCCTGTTCAGAAAACCAATTCTGAAAACATCCAAAATAGGTCTTTGTTCCTCTCTCAGGCTAGGCACTGGTTGCTTCCTTGATCTCACCTCAAGATGCAGAGAAAGGTGCCTCAGACCTCGCTCCAGGGACATCATGAGGAAACAACCTGTAGGGTGACATTGGTTTGTGCTTTCTCCTCTGCCACAAGAAACTTAGGTTGACTGAGTAAAGCCCATCACAGTGCTCCCGAAGCACTCCCATTTCCTCGGGGTTCATCTTCAACTTCTCTGTGCTCTACTTTCTCTACCTGTTAATCACTCATTTCCCCTAAGCAGTACCTGTGACTGGTAAAGCCAAATTCCTCAGAAATCTCTGATTCCATATTTGTAAATGAAATACTGCTTTTCTCCTTCCCTCATGTCCTTTTGCATAGTTTACTTCAGAGCAATGTCCTTTTCGTATAGACACAGGACGACAGTTAATGCTATGCTTTTGTAAACTTGGGAGTTAATTGACTCTGAATAATATTCACTTCTGGGCATCTGTTTTCTTGGCTTAAACCCCAGTTGTCCTTAATTCCTAGAACCCCAAAGCAAGGTCCCAACGAGGGACTGAATGGACCCAAGGCAAGATATGAGCTACCCTGACATCGAAACAAGCCAGGCCATGCACCATAACACTTAACTATAAGTTAAGAGCATGATCATGGACAAATTCTGTCATGATCCAAAGAGTAACAACTGGATAAGGACCCTGCTTAAGGTTAGGAAAGACTAATATGACCTGAGCACTGTAGTCTGAGATCAATAGTGAGATGTTCCCAGGAAAGTCACCCTATAAGCTTAATGTATCTCTTACTGTGTCCAGACAAAATGGCTAATATTAAGAAGTAGAATTAAGGTGAATGTTCAACCGGTTATTGGACTAAGGAAAGGAGAAACACACCCTGAGGTGGTATTTCACCCTTGAGCGGATCTCCCAGCTGCAGGAGATCAGGAAGGGCTTTCAGATGTTGATTGTGCTATCAGACCTAGGTGTGATTGCTACCCCCAAATGCCTGGAGGTTGTGCTAGATGGAGTGTGGAGAGACTAGCATGGGGGACAGGAGGAGACGGGAATGAGAGGCAGTGTGAGACTGGAATGGGGCACTTAGAGAGACTGGAACAGGTGCGTGGGGAGAACGGAATAAACGGCAACTGATCACCAACCAGCCTGGCGACCCTGTTCCCTCCTTCATGCATCTGTTGGTGGCAGCTGCAGCCCGGGGTGGGGGAAGCAGCTCACGGCCACTGAACGCACATGGTGGGAGAGAGAGACACCACCATCACCAGCTCACTCATTTATTTTGTAATTACACACAACCAAGGGTGGCAATAGCCATGGCAGCCACTATCCAGAAAATGTCACGGACGAGGGGAGGGCATCGTCTTTCCCGATATTTTACTTTTTCTTCTTTTTGTTTTGAGAGCCACATGCAAGAGTGCTCAGGGAATACTCCTGGCTCTGTGCTCAGGGATCACTCCTGGTGGTGCTTGGAGGATCCTGTGCAATGCCAGGGAGCGAATCTCATGCAAAGCAAGTACTAGACTGTCTCTCCAGTGTGCCCTGTCTTTTTCTTCTTTCTCTGGCTTTTTTTTTTCCATCTTCTAGATTTTTATTCTTTTGTGATTGGAAGTGGGATTCAAGGGAACAAAAGAAAAATGCATACACACACCACACATGTCCTAAGTAAAACCCCTGGAAAGGAAAGGGATCTGTGATGAAGTGTGAAAAAACAAGATGACATATTTTGTTGACTTTCTGAGCAGGTGAGAGGTGGCACTCCTTCCTGTCCCACCCACAGATATATACAAACGTGCAAGCACTATGTGCACATGCCCAGGTGTGCAATCCAAAGAAGAAAACGTAGTTCAAAGCCACTGGGAGGTGTATTGGTGTTGACCAGTGTTCTAATTTAGTGAGTACTTACCTGAGTAATGAAATGGCCCCAAGTTTCCTTTTTTCGTATCCAGGTGAGATTCCTGTGCCTCCAAAAATGCATCTGAGGATTCTCAGACATGCATGTCCCCTTAGCCTGCACTGTTGGTTCCAGTTCCTTAGCACCCTCTGCATTCTTACTTGCTCTCTCTTCCTCTTTCTCTCTCTCTCTTCCTCTCTCTCTCTCTCTCACACACACACTCACTCACACACACACACACACACACACACACACCTGTGCCAGCAAGCACAGGCAGTCTAAAAGAATAACTATAAGAGAGATCGTTAGAGAAGTACAGCTTAGTGGGCATCCAGTAGTCCTACTGACCTGCTCTATGACCTTGGACAAGTTCCTTAACGGCCCTGTGCCACGGTTTCCTCATTGTTTGTGGTGGAGGTCAATATTTGGGAAGTAAGTCTCACAGCACCTGACACATACTCAATACTAAATAAGTGTTTGCTTTTAAAAAAAAAGATGATTAGATGTTCCCCTGGCTCATGGAATGCTTTAACTCTTTACTGCAGGCTTGGAGGTGGTGGTAGGTGATAATAATAGAGAGAAGGACAAGAAATAACTTCAAATGGACCATCCTACAATCTTCTGAGCAGTTTCACTCACTAGCTTGTCACTTGTGATCTTTTCTCATCAAAGGACCCACCATTTTGAACGACCCTTCTTTACTTTATTGGGGTTCCCTTCAAATATCTCACCCCAGTCTGAAGGAATCCAAACCTGCCTGTGGAGAGCAAACTCAAAATTGTTATTACTTTGTGCTATAAGCAAATTATTACCCTTGGTTCCAACCTCTCATTCCAGATTGGTCCCTGCCATGACACATCTCCATGAAAACCCTGATATATTATTTCTTGAACAGAACTTTCTGCTCTGGATCACCCAGTATGGCCATGCTGTAAGTCATGCTCCTCTGTCACCCATCTCATAGCCAAGAAACAGCCTAACAAGATGGTCACAAAGACAGTTGGACTTGAAACTGGAGATGCCAACCCAATTCTAACTTCTAACCACTCCTCCCAACTGCTATCATGTACCACAAAAGCAATCTTACAGAAAACCAGAATTTCTACTTTCATTTGTTTGTTTTTCCCCCTTTGGGGGGCATACCTGACAATTCTCAGGGATTACTTCTGGCTCTATACTCAGAAGTCACTCTTGGCTATGCTCAGAGGACCATATGGGATGCTGGGGATAAAACCCAGGTCAGCCACATGCAAGGCAAGCACCTAACCCACTATACTATCTCTCCAGCCCTGGAGACCAGAAGGTGTTTGCTTTCTCTCTAGGTGAGTCTGCTCTAGGCAAAGCCAAAAGGACTTTTTTGCTATGAAGGAAAACAGTATAATAGTTCCTCAAAAAGCCGCTATGTGATTTTTGTTGCTGTGTCATTGTTGTTTGGGGGCTGTACCTGGAAATACTCAGGGGTTACTCTTAACTCTGCACTCAGGGATAACTACTTGAGGTGTTCCAGGGACCACATGGGATGCTGGGAATCCAACCTAGGTTGGCTGCGTGCCATACCCTCTGTACTATCTCTCTCACCAATATCATGTAATTTTTAACATAATAGACAAGGCAATTCTGCTTCTGTTTATTTATCCCCAAAAATTTAAAGCAGAGACTCAAATAGTTTGCACCCATATTTAAAGCAGCATTATTCATACTAGCTGATATGTAGAAGTGACCCAAATGCCCACCCATCATTGAATGACAAAATGTGACTTCTTCATACCATTACATATTATTCAGCCTTCAAAAAAGAAGGAACTGTGTCTCATGCTATAACAGGGATGAAACTTGAGGACATTGTTCTAACTGAAATACATTAGTTACAAAAAAGACATGAGTACTCTTATAAGAGGCCCCTAGAGTAGTCAAAATTATAGAGCCAAGGGGTAGAAGGTTGGTTGTTAGGGACTAGAGATGGAGAAAAGTTGGTATTTAGAGATCACCGAGTTTAGATTTTGCAAGATTAAAAATGTTGGGGCTGAAGCGACAGCACATCAGGTAGGGCATTTGGCTTGCATGCAGCCGACCCGGTTTGATTCCCAGCATCCCGTGTGGTCCCTCAAGCACTCCCAGGAGTGATTCCTGAGTGCAGAACCAGGAGGAACTTCTGAGCATCTCCGGGTGTGACTCAAAAAGAAAAAAAAAGATTAAAAATATTCCAGGAGGTCTGAAAAGATGGGAGGGCCAGAGGATAGTACAGTAGGCAGGGCACTTGCCGACTCGGGTTCTATCCCCATGTGGTCCCCAGTACCATCGGGAGTGATTCCTGAGTGCAGAATCAGGAATAGGCTCTGAACACTTCTCAAAAACAAGAGTACGAGGAGAGGACAGAAAGATAGTACAGTGGGTAGGGCATTTGCCTTGTATGCGACTGAACCAGGTTTGATCCTTGTATCCCATATACTCCAAGCCTTCAAGGAGTCATCCCTGAGCACAGAGTCAGAAGTCATCCCTGAGCATAGCCAGGTGTGCCTTGACCCCCCCCCCACAAAAAAAAAACTTCTGAAGATTTGTTGTGCAATGATGTAAGTAAATTTAAACACTACTAAATTGTACGCTTAAAATGGTTCTTCTGCTCATTTTCCAAAATAGACCACGTGCTGGGTCACAAAACATACCTCAATAAAATCAGGAAGATAGAAATTGTATCAACTATCTTTTCAGACCATGATGCACTGAAAACAGAAGTTAATCATGCACAGACAAGGAAAACCAAATCAAACACCTGGAAATGAAATAACTCAATGTTGAACAACGAGTGAGTCAGGAAGGAAATTAAGGAAGAAATCAAAATGAAAAACAGTATGGACACTTCTCAAAAAATTCGAGATTGAGGGGCTGGAGTGATAGCACAGCAGGTAGGGCATTTGCCTTGCACGTGGCCGACCCAGGTTTGATTCCCAGCATCCCATATGGTCCCCTGAGCACCACCAGGGGTAATTCCTGAGTGCAGAGCCAGGAGTGACCCCTATGCATCGCCGGGTGTGACCCAAAAAGCAAAAAAAAAAATTAGAAATTGAGCTCCCATTGGACCCAGCAAAAACACTTCTGGGAATATATCCTGGAGAGGCAAGAAAGAATAGTAGAAATGACATCTGCACTTATATGTTAATTGAAGCACAGTTTACAATAGCCAGAATCTGGAAAAATCCCGAGTGCCCGAGAACAGATGACTGGTTAAAGAAGCTTTGGTACATCTACACAATGGAATACTATGCAGCTGTTAGAAAAGATGAAGTCATGAAATTTGAATATAGGTGGATCAACATAGAAAGTATCATGTTAAATGAAATTAGTCAGAAAGAGAAGGATTGCATTCATTTGTGGAATGTAAAGCAACAGAATGGGAGACTAACACCCAAGAACAGTAGAAATAAGTATCAGGAGGATTTCTCCACAGCTTAGAAGCCGACCTCGCATACTGGGGGAAAGACAGCTCAGATAGAGAAAGAACCACCAAGTAAAGGGTGCTAGGAGGGCCCGCTCGGGATGGGAGAGGCGGGCTGAAAGTAGACTATAGACTGAACATAATGGCTACTTAATACCTCTACTGCAAACCACAACACCCAAAAGGAGATAGAGCAAAAGGGAATGCCCTGCCACAGAGGTGGGGTAGGTTGAAGGGGATGGGGTGGTGGTGGTGGAAAGGATCCTGGGGCCATTGGTGGTGGAAAATGGGCACTGGTGGAGGGATGGGCACTCAACCACTGTATGACTAAAATACAAGCACAAAAGTTTGTAAGTCTGTAACTGTACCTCACAGTGATTCACTAATAAAAATTTTTTAAAAATGGTTCTACTGGGGGCTGGAGTGATAGCACAGCGGGTAGGGCGTTTGCCTTGCACGCGGCCGACCCGGGTTCAAATCCCAGCATCCCATATGGTCCCCTGAGCACCGCCAGGGGTGATTCCTGAGTGCATGAGCCAGGAGTAACCCTTGTGCATCGCCGGGTGTGACCCAAAAAGCAAAAAAAAAAATGGTTCTACTGGTAGCACTGTAGCACTGTTATCCCGTTGTTCATCCATTTGCTCAAGCAGGCACCAGTAATGTCTCCATTGTGAGACTTGTTGCTACTGTTTTTGGCATATTGAATACTCCACGGGCAGCTTGCCAGGCTCTGCTGTGCGGGCAAGATACTTTCAGTAGCTTGCCGGGCTCTTCGAGAGGGACAGAGGAATCGAACCAGGTCGGTCATGTGCAAGGCAAACACCCTACCTGCTGTACTGCTGGTACATTTTATATTACTTTTTCTTGCTACAATGACAACTTTTTGAATCAAAAATAAGGGAAAAAACCTCTAGATTAGATTCCTTCAGAAATGGCCAATATTTAACCCACTCTGAGCTTGTATGATTATTTTGTAATGTCCTTTGCTGAACTCAAGTCCTGAGTCACTAGATCTGGATCCACCAGGAAATTGTTACAGCTTCCTCAGGCAAGGGCTTCTCCAGCCCTCATCTCCCCAATTGTACTAAGTTCAGAGTTTTCTAAGGCATTGGAGTCTCAGGTCCCTTTTAAAACCTTACAGAAGCTTCCCCGGTATCCCTACCTCCACACCCCAAAGGCAGAGATGAGCACAGCAGGTAGGGCATTTGCCTTGCACGTGGCCGACCCAGGTTCAATTCCCAGCATCCCATATGGTCCCCTGAGCACCGCCAGGGGTAATTCCTGAGTGCAGAGCCAGGAGTGACCCCGGTGCATCATCAGGTGTGGCCCGAAAAGAAAAATAAAAGTCCCCAGCAGAATTCTGATCACCATTTTGGCCTGACTTGAATTATAACCATCATCCAGGATTGAATCAGTGTTGTTGGGGTAGAACAGTTCTGATAGGCTGGATAAGGGTGGAATGTCACTTCAAGTAGCAAGTACCACAACCATGTGGCTTAATAGTAGTTAGGAATACATGGTGGATGAAAGCTGACCACAGATTCTTTGCTGACCAAGAGATAGGGTTCGTTTTCCCTCCCCTTGAATTTACTCTTGTGTGTGGCTCTGACCAATCAAGTCTGGTATCAGTGACTGCACACATTCCAAAGCTGGAGCTTAAGAAGTTTTAGGATTCTGAGACTCATGGAAGTCGGGGAGTTGGTGCGGAGTTCATCTCTGCACGTATGGTCGCACTGGGATGGATTCCTCCTCATCTTCCTTGGGCTCGGTAGACCTGCAGCTGCAGCACTTCATCAAGGTAGAGACACAGAAGCCGAGCTTCCAGCAACTGGTGCATCAGAGGACAGAACTTTGTTGGGGAAAGTGCAGGGACAAGCCTGGGCCAAAGTCGAACGGTCGGGCTGAGGCCTGTTTTGTGAACTTCATTGAGCACTTCATTGATACAAGCCAATTCATCTAGAATCAACTGGAAGAGACCCAGAAATCTCTGCCAGTCTTCCAGAGAAGCCTTTCTTGCTGATTTCAGCATTACCTCTTTGGAAAAGGCAGGTACTTCAAGAACTAAAGACTTATTGATGGGGTGGTTGAAGAGAAGGTCATGAGGGGATTGAGTCCCACCTATGTCACCCTTGGGATATCCTGTCATCATCTAAGAATGAACAAAGGCCCATTTGGTGCGTGTTTGGCTGGGGTCATATGTAGTTTTGGCAGTGTTTTTTCATGCCAATCTTAGGAAGATAGTTGACAGGCGAATGGAAAAATACTAGATGCATATTGCTGTATACAGGGCTTGGCTTCTCAAAGTGCCATTAAATGTTTCCTATCATTTTGATAGTGTAACTGCTTTCTTTGATTCAATAGTGGGATCACATAGGTAAAATCCACCACATGTATGGACTTGTTTCAGATTTCTCGGGAGAGTGATATACATCTTTGTGTTTCTCACAAGGGTGGCAAGTGGAAAGAGGAGCAATTTGGTAACTAATGCTAGACTTCCTTCCAATGTTTTAACTATGAGCACCGGAAAAACATCTGCAATGCGCATCTTACCTTTCTAGTTTATTTCCCTTATGCTGTGAGTTAATTGGCTACATAAAGTATGCTATTGAGGTAGGGTAGGCAGCCTGAGAATCCAGAAGACTCGCCAGTGAACATAATTCTCATTATTAAATTGCCACAAGGAAAAAGTAACATATAACCCTGTATATCTCAGGGTCTCAAAACTTTAAAGATGTGCCTAAATTGCAAATATTAGGCCAGTTAAAACTGTCAGGGGCTGAAGAGGAAGTACAGTGGGTAGGATGCTCTCCTTGCTCACTGCCGACCTGGGTTCGATCTCCAGCATCCCATATAGTCTTCCAAACACCACCAGGAGTAATTCCTGAGTGAAGAGCTAGGAGTAATCCCTGAGCATTGCTGGGTTAACCCAAAAACCAACCAAATAAACAAACCCCATCATTTCAGGTAGAAGTGCGTGCCTACCCAGAGCGGCTTCTTACAGAAATGCATCTAGACTGTGAGCTGTGCTACAACTCCGTGCCGCCCGGGGAGGGATTTTCCCTCTCTACCCTGTTTTTTTGCATGGAAAATGGCGGCGGCAGCAACATCCACGTGGCGAGAGCCACCTCCTAAGACTCCCAACCCAGAGGTATGAGTTTTGCAGTGATGTGGCTCGTAGGCGATCATGGGAAGGGGGCATTACTGGCACGCCCTCCGCCCAGATAAGATCCGGAGCTGCCGCGCGTGAAACGGACCCTCTGCTCCTAAAGACTATGATCCGAGAGGTCTTCTAACCCATTTTAGCACCCAGAGCGGCTTCTTACAGAAATGCATCTAGACTGTGAACTGAGCTAAAATATCAGAAATCCAAAACCGCACGCCCGCTGTTGCGGCCATGCCATCTCACAGAGTCTTCATTCTCAGCAATGAAAAGAAATTATTAAATGATGCCTTTTTAGCAGGCCTGATTGTTGGGGGGAAATTCCAAACAATAATAGTGAGTTCTCAGGGCTGGAGAGATAGCACAGCGTGTAGGGCGTTTGCCTTGCACGCGGCCGACCCGGGTTCGATTTCCAGCATCCCATATTGTCCCCCGAGCAGCACCAGGAGTAATTTCTGAGTGCAGAACCAGGAGTAACCCCTGAGCATCACCAGGTGTGATCCAAAAAGAAAAAAAAAACAGATAGTGAATTCTCTATTGAAATATTGAATGTATGCAAAATATAGAGAGAATAAAGTGAAGATCATTAGCTACTTAGGTAGGGGCTGGGTGGGAGGGGGGCATATTGGGGTTCTTGGTGGTGAAACGTGCACTGGTGAAGGGATGGGGGGTTCAGTCATTATATGACTGAGACTTAAACCTGAAAGCTTTGGATTTTTTTTCACGGTGATTCAATAAAATAAAAACTAAAAAAAAAAAAAAAAAGAAGTGCGTGCCTAGTGTATAGATTCCAGAATCTATACATCCTCTGATCATGGTAAATAAAAGCATCTTTAAGTTTTCTTTTTAAAAAGAAGTTTTACGATTCTGGGTTGTTTTAGGGGTATTTTTGTTTTTGGTTTTGTTTGGTTCTTTCTTGTGTGTGTGGTTGTTGTTGTTGTTGCAAAATCTTGGAACACAACCACATACATGCTGTTAGAAAACCCAAGAAGCCAAAAAGAAAAAAAAAGACTGTGCTGGTGTGGATGAGGATGAATCAAAGCACCCCAGCCAATGCCTCTGCTGAGCTCCCAACCAACACCCAGAATTACCAGACAGCTGTGTGGGAGGAGCCATCGTGGATGATCCACAGCAGCTGACCTATAGCAACAGTAGGAGCAGAAGAATCACCCAGCTGAGTCGAGTCAACCCACAGGACTGTGAGAAATGAACTGTTATTGTTAAGAGTCATGAAAGTTTGATTTAGTTTGTTACACAGCCTCCCCAAAATGAAAATCATAAGATTTTTCCTGAAAATGAAACAAGTGAATGCTAGGTAGATGACGAAGAAGGGTTCACCAAAGCCACCTGCTCTGTGCTGTCAATTCTGCCTGGCAACTGATGGGCTCAAGAAGACACAGAATTTTCTGCTGTGTTTCTGCTCACCACTTATGTCATTGTCCGGATATAGTTGCTGTCGCAGCAGAAGCATCTTCTGAGAGACACCAATTTTCATCACCTTCTAAAGGACAGGTTTGGGGACGGGGGAGATGAGTCAAAGGGCTGGAACACATGGGCCAGAGAGATAGTGAAGTGGGTAGGGCATTTGCCTTGCACATAGCAGACCTGGGTTTGACCCTCAGCACTGTGTATAATCCCCTGTGCTCAGGAGTACTTCCTGAGCACAGAACCAGGAGTAAACCCTGAGCATTGCAAAGGAAGAAAAGGAGGAAGGGAGGAAATAAGGAAGGAAGGAAGGAAGGAAGGAAGGAAGGAAGGAAGGAAGGAAGGAAGGAAGGAAGGAAGGAAGGAAGGAAGGAAGGGAGGGAGGGAGGGAGGGAGGGAGGGAGGGAGGAAGGAAGAAAGGGAGGGAGGGAGGGAGGGAGGGAGGAAGGAAGGGAGGGAGGAAGGGAGGGAAAGGAGGGAAGAGGGAAGGAAGGAAGGAAGGAAGGAAGGAAGGAAGGAAGGAAGGAAGGAAGGAAGGAAGGAAGGAAGGAAGGAAGGAAGGAGGGAGGGAGGGAGGGAGGGAGGGAGGGAAGGAAGGAAGGAAGGAAGGAAGGAAGGAAGGAGGGAGGGAGGGAGGGAAGGAAGGAAGGAAGGAGGGAGGGAGGGAGGGAGGGAGGGAGGGAGGGAAGGAAGGAAGGAAGGAGGGAGGGAGGGAAGGGAGGGAGAAGGCTGCAACACAAACTTTACATTATAGGAGCTATCCCTGACATGGTTTCCCAGAGCACCATACTGGGACTGACCCCAAAACACACAAACCCCAAAACACTACAGGTCCTGTAGGTTTGCTTCCTTTCTCCAAACTCGACATTGTTACAGAGAGGCAGAGTGATGTGTGACTCAGAACCCATATGTGTGTGCATTGCTGTCAGCTTGTGTTTTGTGTTTGCATGTGTGTGTTCTCATGGGTGTGAGGTTTATGCGTGTGTGTTTCTGTGTATACGTATTTACGGGTGTATTTATGAGTGGGCATGTTATGTGTGCGTGGAAAGAGGGTGTCAGGAGAAGGGAAGTAGCTGTGCTCGCTGTTAATCCCATAAACTTGAGCTATTGTTTTCATAAATAGGAAGCTGGAGATGGTCTCTTGCTGCTCTTCCCACTGCGCTGTGGAAATGCTATTACCGTGAAAGAATCCTTCTTGCATTCTGCAAGCATCACCTCGTAAGCCAGGAAGGGCCAATTCCCGCCCCATGGCGAGCCAGGTGGGACCAGCTTGCTCTGCGCACTTCCGGAGCCACCGCACCGGAGCCCGTAACAGCCTTAGTGCTGGGGATCAAAATGAAAACCATGGTACGCTCTGCTGGTAAAAGTGACATCACCACGGCGCTTCCCCATAAATCCCCTGTGGTACCAGTGTGTGTGGAGGGAGGGGGTGGTATTTATTAAGCCGGCGCTGTGTGCTTGGAGCTGTTCCAGCCCCAGGTCGACTGACTGAGCTGTACAATAAATGGCAACATTGGGTGCAGCGACTCGGGGCATGGGAAGGTCTTAACGACAGGGTAGCACCAGGGGAAGCTTCCCAGAGGATATGGCCCTGGTGTGTGTGGGGGGGGAAGGGGGGGTCTGAAGGATAAGAATTTTCTAGAACGAGAACCCAGCCTGATGAAAGGACACACCTTGGCCCCAGATAGGGTTGATCCGGAGAGGTGACAGCTGTACCTCCTTGGACCCAAATAGGCACAGGTGAGGCCCTAGGGCTCCTGACAGCTGGAAAGAGGGGTCTTTCTTCATTTCCTCCCACGGCGAAGCTGGAGGCACGGCCCCTCTCCGCCTGGCTCCCTGTACAGCCCATCCCATCTGGCAAAACTCAGCCCTGGCTCTCCCAGAAGGAAAAGTAACCCAGCTCTGGACCCCCGAACCTCTAGCCCTCACCTCCAGAGTCCACCGTGAGGCCACTTGCCAGGCCGGGGTGGCCCGTTTGGTGCCCCTCAATTCTCTGGCATCTGTCTGCAGCCCCAGAGGCCAGCCTGCAAGGGCCTCTTCATCCTGCAACTTCTGGGATAAGGAGTTGAAGAAAGCACAAGCATAAGGGCGGAGGATTGATGCTCCCAAGCGCGACCCCCACCAGGCTGCCTGGATGGCTGCGGCTGGGACCACCGTTGCTCTTCCCTGAGCATCCACTGTCTGAGCTGTGGTGGCCAGGGGTGTCTGCAAACTTGAGGGGTGTCTGGATCCACCCTGGTCGGCTGGGTTGACAGCTGCATTGACTGCCGGCTCCAAGGATCCTGGAAGGATGCACCCCCTCCACAGGTCAGCCCCGGGACCCCGGAGGCTCGGCTCAAGACAAAGCCAGGGTTTGGAAGTGGGTTCAGAGAAGCCAGAGGCGAAACACGGAAGCCAAGTGGCAGGGGTAGGATGGTGGGGGAGGGGAGGGGCGGGGGTGGGGGGCGGAGGTCAGTGGGAGCACCCACAGTACTAGAGGAGCTGGGATCAGACGTGGCCATGGAGCCTTCCCTGGTGTGCTAAGCGCTGGCTTGCCTGGACAGCACGAATTATTCCTGCCAATAGAGGAGCCCAGCTGGAGAGACCTGCCTGCCCATTTGGGGAGTGGGTGTGGGGATGTGGGCGGGGGTGGGGGGGGCTTGAGGGTGCTGCCCAGCACCGCAGCTCTGCTTAGATTTCTCAGATCCGCCCGGGGACAAGCGTGGCGGCGGCTTGCAGCCCTGGGCTCTGTCTCCCCTCAGTGGCGCCGGCCCCAGGGACCGGTTCTTCCCCCTCCCTCCCAGAGGACGCCCAGGGCGATCCGTATAGCCACTGGGGCCAGGCTCCCCGCAGCCTCTGGGCCGATCCCTCTGCCATTCATCACGCGGCCTCTCTTGGCCGTCTGCGCTGAGAAACAAATGTTCTCCCCCTTCCGTAAATCATGTGAAACATCACAGCCAGGGACAGCTGCGCAGGACGCCGGCGACTGCACGCCTCCAAGGTGAAGCTTCTGGGGGCGCGCGAAGCAAACGCTGGGCCAGCGCCCACCCCGCTCCACACGCCCCTCTGCCGGGGCCGTTGAGGAAACAGGGTGTCATCTTTCTGGCTGGTTATTTAGGCACGAGGCAGGATTGGCACTTCCCCAACACCTCCGCTTGATTGTTTTGCTTCGTCCCGGTTCCCGAAACCCAAAATCTCAGCCCAGCGTGGGAGGGCTGAGTCTAACCTCCACTAGACTCTCAGGTGGGCGGTTGCTGGCCGCTTTGGGTACCACCTGCCCTTTGCGGGTGTTTGTTTATTCCTCTTTCTGTCTTCAGGCTCCTTCATCAGGACGCGTGGGCCCGGAACCTCGTGTTTTGTTGTCTGTTTTTTTTTTTTTTTAAATAAAGCTGGAGTCCTTTACCCCTTCCAGTGAGCTGAAGTCAAGGGAAGCGGCCTCTCTCCCCAGAGGATTTGTATTTAAATCTGAAATGGAAATGATTCTGCAATGAGAGCTTTGGCCTCATTAAAAGGATTTTGACTCATAATCCCCTAAGGCAGGGAGGCATTTGGGGGTGGGTGGGGGGTGCAGTGTTTCCAAGAGACTGGAAATCCCACAACTTCGTCCACCTGTCCCGTTTCCTAACTGTGGCGCTTACGTTGATTTCTTCCCTCCAGTCTCGCCTGTTCCCTCTGGCTTAAACTGATCCGAAGCCTTGAGAGGTTTTGTTAGCTCACCTTGATGACTCATCGAAGAATCACAGGCTTTCAGATCTGGTGGGACCTGGCAGTTGGGGGGCAGGGGGTGGGGAGAGGGGAGAGGAGAGAGAGAGAGAGAGAGAGAGAGAGAGAGAGAGAGAGAGGGAGAGAGAGGGAGAGAGAGAGGGAGGGAGAGAGGGAGAGAGAGAGAAAGGGAGAGAGAGAGAAAGGGAGAGAGAGAAAGGGAGGGAGAGACGGAGAGAGAGAAAGGGAGAGAGAGAAAGGGAGAGAGAGAGAGAGAGAGAGAGAGAGAGAGAGAGAGAGAGAGAGAGAGAGAGAGAGAGGTGAGCTGTCCAATCTCCCACAGCAAGTCACAGCAAAGCTGGAACCAGATCCCGGATTTCCTGGCTCCTAGCAATATCCTTTGAACCGGGCCCCGCCAAGACCATAAATAACTCTGCCGCACACCAGCAGAGCTTGCAAAGCTAAGACTAGGCGCAGAGTTCTGCCTGGAGAAAGCCCGGAGCAGGGAGGGAGGGGCAAGGGATCCAGCCCTTCCAGGGTTAAGAGAACAGGCAGACTCCGTGGGGCTTGGGAAGCAGGTGCCCGAGAAGGCTTGGCTTCAGGAAAGGAGGCTCATGGAATTCTTCTGGACCAAGGGGAGGGGTGGAAGAGACCACAAGGTATTGCAGCCAAGCCAAGCTCCCGACTGTCACCAGGCAGACACTGACTCCTGAGTTTTGCAACCAAGGGACCAGAGTTGTATGTTCCAAGCAGCCCCAAGCCCCTCATCCCTTGAAAGGAGAGCCCCCTCTTGGCCACACCCACCACACCCACTTTCCTCATGATTTCCTTTGCACTCCCAGCTTTTTGGGTGGGTTGGTTTGGGCGCCACATCCAGTTGTACTCGGGGGTCACTTCTGGCAGGGCTCGTGGGACCTGATGGGATGCCGGGGTTCAAACCTGGGCCAGTCGCATGCAAGGCCTTCCCCCTTGTCCTAGCTCTCTACCTGGGCCTCCATTTCATCTGAGTTCATCCCAGAAGTAAGGGCAAAGGTCAACAAGCAGACTCAGTGGCTTCAGAAGCCAGGGAAACAGACCATCTGGGTCCCGCTCTCACCTCTGCCTCTTTCCAGCTGTGCGTCTCTGGGCTGGGACTGACCTTCTCGTTCCCTCCTAGTCATCATGTGTCTGCTAGGGATCAACCCGGATGCCACCGCCCGACCTGCTGGCAGTGAAATAAAGCTGAGATGTGAAAAGGCTTTCCGTGCTCACGCCGGGTGACCCAGAATGTCAGGACACTCCCACACACAAACATCCAGAATTTCCCACCTGTCTCTTCCCCTCTGCCCTTCAAATTATGTGCTGATGGCTCTTTTTCTTTTTTTCAGTGTCTTATAGATTTTTACTTGAACTTTGAATTGTTTTTAAAATTACACTAAAGCACCATGCATTACAAACTGATTCACAGTTGAGTTTTGAACATGCGGTGTTCCAGCACCCATCCCAATGCCAGTGCCCTCTTCCCTCTGCGTTTCCAGGTTTCCTCCCTGACCCCGGCACCCACAGAATGTATTTCGAAGGGCACCTTTTTTGTGTTTGGCTGTTAAAGTTTGGGTCTCATGATTTTAGTGCTGTTCACTCTGCAGTTTGGGTATCTGGCTACACCACTCCTTCTTACAACCAATGTACCCTGTACCCTTGACCCCTGCCCCCCATAACTTCTCATCATCTCTTCTCCCTCCCCCAATTTCTTTGTCTCTCTCCTTCTTATAGTTTGGGGCCAAGGGTGATTTAAGCATCCCCCTTTAAACCATTGCACTCCCTCATCCAGTCATTTGACTGACAGTTTTAATGGAAAAGGGCTTCAAGCCCGGAAGTGGAAACGTGAAAAGGAATTTCTGTGGAAATTTCTGAGATTTAACTGAAAAGGTGAAATAAATGAGCCATACCCACTCTACTTTTCCGGGGGAGGGAGGTGGGAGAGGGAAGTTGGAGCCACACCCGGCTGTTCCCAGGCTTACTCCAGGCTCTGCACTTAGGGATCACACTCCTGGCAGCTCTCAGGGGACCATATGGGATGCTGGGGATCAAATCTAGTTGGCCTTGCCCAAGGCGAGCAGGTGCCCTGTCAGATGTACTACCGTCCTGGCCCCACCGACTCTATTCTAATATCAAACTAAACCAAACCTAGAAAATGATCAGGAGAAGCAAAATGCTGCTTCTATTTCTAGCAGGATGTGTGTGTGTGTGTGTGTGTGTGTGTGTGTGTGTGTGTGTGTGTGTGTGTGTGTGTGTAGCAGTTGGACTCGTGGAATTCTTTTTTTCCCCTCGCTCCTGCTTGCAAATAGCATTCTTTTACATCTGGTCCTTGTTCCATCATCTTTTTTTCTTTTTTTTTTCACGTGCTCCTTGTTTCTGAAATCCAGGTTAGTGCAGAGAAATCAAATTATGACGAATAGAAGGTAGAAGGCTCTGACGGGAGCCAACACCCCATAAATATTTTTTCCTTTCAAACAAACTTGAATTCCGGGCACCTCACCCTTTTCTGTCTCTCCCCTTCCCGTCACAGATCACTCAGTCTACAGGGCTCTGAGCTGGCCACCAGAGTGGCCCGGAGCAACCTCCCCTCCGCCTCTCTGCTGCCTGGCTACGGTTCTCAGTCATCAACCGGGAAACTGCTACGTGGAAGCTGCCATCCAGACGGCTTTTCCAGTTCCAGTGGTTCAAGTTTGGTGTTTATGGGCTCAGGGTAGACCGACTAACCAGCTGTCCGCAGCAGGAAAGTCCCTAGGTCAAAAAATATATCCCCTCCTGGCCTGTGGTAAATGCCTGAAATTCCACCATTAGCGATGCATTCCTTTGGTTATGCCAGGCCATTCTTGGACCGCAGTTTGCAAGTGAAAATGCCCCTCCAGGGAATCGCACGTGAAGATCCTGACACTTATGATGAATGAGGGCTTCAGCGCGTTTTCCTCAGAGAGAAGGTGAGCTCAGGCGGCTTCGCTGGGAGGAGGGTGGTCAAGACCAGGAAGGAGGGGCTGGAGCCATAGCACAGCGAGGAGGGCGTTTGCCTTGCATGCAGCCAACCCTGGTTCGATTCCCAGCATCCCATATGGTCCCCCAGCACTGCCAGGAGTAATTCCTGAGTGCAGAGCCAGGAGTAACCCCTGTGCACTGCTGGGTGTGACGCCAAAAAAAGCAAAAACAAAAAAAAAAAACGGGAAGGAGTAGAGGAGAAGAGAAGGGGTGGAATGTGGAGGCCTGAGGACAGGCTTGGACAGTTGGGCCATTAGGATGCCATTCCAACATGGCCTGAATTCATCACATGCCTTCCAAAGAGAGGTGTGGTTTCTAGCGGCACCCCCACTTAAATCTGGGGCAGATGAGTGCTTCCGTCAAATGAAGATGTTCCGGGGGCCAGATCCACGAGCCAGATCCACGAGGCAGATCCACGGGGCAGATCCACGGGGAGAGACCCAGGAGAGCAGGAGAGAAGCGGAGGGAGAGAATGAAATAAACGGATCGAGCAACCAAAAAAAAAAAAATGAAGATGTTCCAAGTGCCTGAGTGACCTTTGAGGCCTCGTGGTCCTAAAGGGTCACGGACCTTCCTCCTGGTTCTCTGGAACACTTGTTCTGGATGCTTGGATCATCAGGTGAGAAGGTTCCCAACCCAGACAGTGCTCATGGAGCCTGCCAGGCCCCACAAAGTTCCCTACGTGTGAGAGCAGCCCCCAGAACCTCTTACCATGCAACTGAATTACAGCAGACCTCTCAGTGACTGAGCAAAAGGCGCATTGGGACAAACACCACTCAAATTCCTGAGCAATGTCATTGTATGGAAAATAGAATAAGAGGGTTTGAAGCCACTTCAAAACGGGGTCATTTATGACGCAGAAAGAGATCACTGGGGGGACTGGAGCAATAGCACAGTGGGTAGGGCATTTGCTTTGCACTTGGCCAACCCAGGTTCAAATCGCAGCATTCCATATGGTCCCCTGAGCACCGCCAGGGGTAATTCCTGAGTGCAGAGCCAGGAATAAACCCTGTGCATCGCCGGGTATGACTCAAAAGCAAAAAGAAAAAGAAAGAAAGAAAGAAAGAAAGAAAGAAAGAAAGAAAGAAAGAAAGAAAGAAAGAAAGAAAGAAAGAAAGAAAGAAAGAAAGAAAGAAAGAAAGAAAGAAAGAAAGAAAGAAATCAGAACACCCAGATTTCACCAGGCAAGAGTCAGACTCACGGACTGCTGAGAAAAATGCTTGTGGGAAGGGCCCGGGGGACAGTGTTTGCATGAAGTTAACTCAGGTTTCTTCCCCAGCACCCTTAGGGGTTCTCTGAGCCCACCAGCAGTGATTCCTGAGGGCAGAGCTAGGAGTAAGATGTGAGCACTGCTGGGTGTGGCCAAAAATAAAATAAAAGATGCTTCTGGGAAGGGAGGGTGAATTGGGGACCGTTATCCAGAACAAGCTCCCTCACCGGAACCCAACTGCTTTGAGTTACAGCCCACCGGGGCCTTCTGGGCTGCTGCAGGGTTTGGAACTTGGTGCCCACAGACCCTGCTGCACCTCCGGAGCTGGGAGCCCCTGCCTCAGGAGAGCCCTGCTGACAGTGGCAGATGACAATAACAGCAATGAAGACGACAGCTCCAGAGATGCAAAGCCACAAGCAGCTCCCCCTGGGGACACGCAGGACCTGGGGATTTACTCTGCAGATCCCTGGAGAGGCAAATTCCCCCTCCCCCACAGCCCGTGTGGCCTCAGAGGCCATGAAAAGCCGAGTTGGAAAGCCAGTTTCTCTAACTCCTGCCCGTGGGTGAATGATGCCCTGTCCACATCTCTGACGTGAGAATCTCCAGGGTTCCTGAGGTTCAGGCGCACAGGACGTTAGATGGCATCTAGGCCAGCACCTGCGTTCCATCCCCTCCCTCCCAGTCTAGGGTCTTCTCCACCCCCTCCAGAACAACCCCTTACCCCCCAATGCTAAGGGCTCTCTCTCTCACACCCTTGCTCACTTTCTGTGCTCTGCTCCTTGATGGAGAAGGTGAAGAAAAATGTCCACTCCCTTCAGAATGTTCCCTCTGAGCCCTCTCCCTGTTCACCCATAACCCAGACCATCACCCCGCTCAAGAGAGATCCTTAGACAATAGAAACAAGGGCCAGGAAGACTGGTCCACGGTTGGAAGCTTGCCACAAGTTTGAGGGGGGCAGTTAAAATAGAGCAGCGACGATTATGACCATGATAATTGAAAATGATCACTCTGGACAAGAATTGAGTGCTGAAAGGAGGTAAAGTACCAAACATGATAAACTTTCAGTACCTGCATTGCAAATCATAATGTCCCAAAGGGGAAAGACAGAGACAGAGACAGAGACAGAGAGAGAAGTGCCTGCCATAGAGGCAAGTTGGGATGGGGTGCAGAAGGGAAAGTGGGATTATTGGTGGTAAGAAACGCACACTGGTGAAAGAATAGGTGCTGGAACATTCCATGCCTGGAAACGCAATCATGAATAACTTTTTAACTGTGTATCTCACAGTGATTCAATAAAAAAAATAATTTCTTTTACAAGACAGATCCTCAGGATTCAGTCCCTCCCCCTCTCCTCTTTTCTTCCAGCAGGTTGAATTTCCAGCCCTGGGTTTCCCCGTGTCTTCATAGGGCTACCTCTGACAGAGCTGTCAGAGCATGCTAGGACAAGAAAGAGAGGCCCCCAAAAGTCCTCCCACCTGGACCAGAATGATAGCACCGCGGGTAGGGTGTTTGCCATGCATGCAGCTGACCCACGTTCGATCCCTGGCATCCCATACACTTTCCCAGAACTGCCAGGAGTATTTCCTGAGTGCAGAGCCTGGAGTAACCCCTGAGCACTGCTGGGTGTGGCCCAAAAAGCTAAAAAAAAAAAGGTCTCCCACCCAATCGCAGCCAATTCTGGTGGTGGCCCGTGAAGATGGCCGCAGACCAGCAGCCAAGTCCAGCAGAACCCCTCTGCCTAGGGTCTGCCACCCAGCCTGAACCAAGGCTCTGCCTCCAGGAAAGGGAGGGAGAGAGGAGAGAGAGCAGGAGCTGCCTCCCAGGCCCTGGGGTACCCACTAGCGCCTGGGGGTCCTGGAGACATGGGATGGGTGGAGCAGAGCAGAGCTGGGGACCCAGCTTGGAGGCCTGTTTGCCCCGGGAATTCTCTCCCCTCCCCTCCTAGCTGGGCCAGAGCTGGGAGTCGCAGTTGCCATTCTGAAGAGGGGGTGGAACTGGGAGTCTTCAACAAGAAAGGCACCTGGATGGACCAACGGGAAAGGCTTTTTGCAACTTTGCCACCTACTCCTCCTCCCCCCCTTAATATTTAGGACTCTCTGGGGCTAGGATAGTTTTTCCTTTTTCTTTCCTTTTTTTTCTTTTTGGGTCACACCTGGCGATGCTCAGGGGTTTCTCCTGGATCTGCACTCAGGAATTATTCCTGGCAGTGCTCAGGGGACCATATGGGATGCCAGGAATCGAACCCGGATCAGCTGCATGCAAGGCAAACGCCCTACCCGCTGTGCTATTGCTCCAGCCCTCTGGGGCTAGGATAAGCCTGAACAGACTTGCCTGAGGTTTGTGGTTGAAGGGTGCGACCACCTCTCCCTGGCACAAGCTGTCCGGGTTCAGTCTTGTTTCTGATGGGCCCAAAGCAGAACTCGGGGGCTCTTGCACTGACGAGGCCCCCAGGCCCCTGGCTGGATGGGACGGGGCCGTGGAGACTGCGCAGTAAAGCCCTTGTCCACCTCTAGTCTCTTTGCGCTTCATGACCGTACTAAACGCACCCCAAGGCGTGTTTCTGCCATTTTCTGGGCATGCCATGTATGTGCCTTGTATGTTCCTCAATTGCACACACTCGCCGTTCTCCTCATGAATATGCATGGGTTTCCTGAAAAGTGCTAGAATATGTAGCAGCTGTGACGTCACTCTAGCGCTGAGGGAATCAAACCCGTCCCTCCCTTTTTGGCTTTTCTCCAACCCGGGACTGCTGGACATCCATCTCAAATGAAATGGTCTCACGCCGGCCAAGCCCTTCTCTTCTAGCCCATTGTACCTGGCTTTGTTGGGCAACAGACCCGAATGGGAAATTGGTTTGGAGGAACAAACAGAGAACAAACAGTGTCAAACAGGGAAGGTGAAAAGGGGAAGGGAAGGAAGCGTGATCTGCTAAATTTGCCTACCTCACGCCATGGGGTTCAGTTTCTCACCCCCGGGGAAGCCAAGAACTGAGGTAATTATCTTCTTGCTCCTGGGCTTCTAAAGCTAGGCTTGCATGCATGCAGAGGCGGAGCGACCCTCAGGTGGAGGTCACCCCAAATCTCAGGCCACTCTGCTGGGGACATGTGGACAAGGAGACCCCTGGGTCCTCAGCGCGCGCTCTCTCTACCTCTCTTTCTCTCTCTCCCTCTCTCCCTCTCTATCTCTGTCTCTCTGATTTTTGAGCCACATCCGGAAGCCACTTTGAGAGGCTACTCCTGGCTCTATGCTAGGGGATCACTCCTGGTGGTACTTGAGGGACCATAGGTGGTACCAGGATCGAACCAGGGTTGCCGTGTGCAAGGGAGTGCATTAACCCCTGTACTAACTCTCCAGGCCCACTCTGTTTCACTCTGGGGAGTCACCCATCAGCCTCTACATTTATTTCCCAAGAACCGCAACCTAGCCCGAGAGATAGTACAGCAGGCAGGGCGCTTGCCTTGCATGCTGTTGGCCCAGGTGTTGATCCCCAGCACAGAGCCAAGAGTGAGCCCTGAGGGGCTGGAGTGATAGCACAGCGGGTAGGGCGTCTGGCTTGCACGCGGCTGACTCAGGTTCAAGTCCCAGCATCCCATATGGTCCCCCAGCACTGCCAGGAGTAGTTCCTGAGTGCAGAGCCAGGAGTAACCCCTGTGCATCGCTGGGTGTGACCCGAGTCACTGTCACTGTCACTGTCATCCCGTTGCTCATCCATTTGTTCGAGCGGGCACCAGTAACCTCTCTCATTGAGAGACTTATTGTTACTGTGTTTGGCATATCCAATATACACGGGTAGCTTGCCAGGCTCTGCCACGCAGGCTCCATACTCTCAGTAGCTTGCCGGGCTCTCCAAGAGAGGCAGAGGAATCGAACTCGGGTCAGCCGCGTGAAAGGCGAAAGCCCCGAAAAGCAAAAAAAAAAAGAGGTAGCCCTGAGCCCCGCTGGGTGTGGCCCCCCTCACAAAACAAAAGAGAGAGAAAACCTCAACCTGATTTGGAGTTGCCAGATGCCCCTGGACTCTGAAGACACAATGGGTGGGGTGTGAGGGCAGGGACGGATGCAGAAAGAGTGGGGAGAGGGGCAGCTTGTGACACCCAGGACAGGCAGGGCAGGACGTGTCTCTGTCCACTCCCTCCATCAGGGCGCAGGGGCTCTGGGCGATCTTTCCAGAGAGGCCCTCGGTATTCCTCCCCGCATGCCCTGCAGGCGTCAGCGGGCCTTCCATCCCCCCTCACTTTGCTAAGCTTCTACAGTCCGTGGAGGGGGGCCCAGCTGTCACTGCCATGACCAACCCTTGACACGGAGCGGTGAGGTTTGTTTTCATTTTCCGTTTCCAAGACTCCTTCTCTCCCAGGAGCAGGAGGTGCTGGGGAAGCTGTAATTTGCTAAACAGGCATTAATCTTCACATCAATCCCGAGAGGCAGGTAGAGCTTCTCAGTCAAAACACACAGGGCTGTGATTAGACGAGGCTGGCAGGATAATGCGAGGGGATTTGCTTCCCTGGCCAAGCCCTGGCTTTCCTGGAGCGAGCTGCCTGACCGGGCTCCCAGGATTGGGTTTTTTTTTTTTTTTGCAGAGAACCTTTTCTTGGCAGAAAACGCAGGTGAGCCAGACATCAAGAGCCATTTTGCTGCTTTCTGGGTGGAGGTGGGCTCGTCTCCCTCGAGACTGCCCACCCTACACCCCACACTCCAACTCCTTCGCTGGGGTTAGAGAGAAGACAGGGCCCAGGTTTGGATTCTGCTCTGTCACTTTTCTCCATTCGACAACCAGGAATGAGTCACCGTGGGTGGTCCTGGCACGTTGCATTCTGGAGACGCAGGGATACGCACGGGGATTTGAGGAAGGACAGTTGGTAACGCAGCTTCCTTCTCTTCCTGACTGATGGAGAAACTGATATGAAATCCAAGCAGAGGAGCACAAGCTGTGCTTGATTACAGGACAGGCGTGGTGCGGCAGGAAGTCTGGGACCACACTCATCTTGCAGACTGGCTCAGCACAGCCGAAGCCCGCCCCCAGGCGTGGGGAGGGCCTACCTCCCAAAGGGGGCCCAGAAGGGGCTGAGTGCCCTGGGCTGGGCATCCGAGCCCCAACTCATCAATCGGATACAATCCCTTTTGGGGGGTGTCCCTGAAGATAGTGCCTGACATCCGGGTGCAAAGTAGGAGGGGACTGCAGAAGAGCGGGGGGAGGCTTGTGCGGTAGTCACTGTAGTCTACGAAGACTGGCACGTACTCGCTCTGTCGCATTCATCCTTCACTGCGTAGGCAGGTCTGCATGACTCTCGGGGTGTGGCAGTCTGGCCATGTCCACCCTCCCGAGACTTGGGGGAAGGGGAGGAGCAGGTGAGAGCAACGGCAGAGTAGCTGCTGCTGACCATGAGTCACATGGCCAAGAAGAGTGTAGAAAGGACAGGGTGGGGGTGGGGGTGGGGGTGGGGGTTAGCATCAGAAACGAGCAGGCCCTGCTTGTGATTCAAGGGCAGAATAGAGATCTCAAATGCATCGTTCATTCCTTTTCCCCATCCCTTTGGTTCTTGCTGTCACGGTGGTGCTGGAGGTCAAACCCATGGTTTCGTGTCTGCAAAGCAGGGGCTCAACCAAAGAGCCACATCCCTGGGCTCTTAAATGAATTATTTGGTTTGTTTTGAGGTCCCAGTGATGCTCAGGGGTTACACCTGCTCAGTGCTCGAAGGTCACTCCAGTAGTGCTTAAAAGACCATGCGGTACCAGGGATCGAACCCAGGGCTCTTGCATGCAAATCTTGTATTCCAACACTCTGAACCATCATCCAGCCACTCCAAAATAAATCTTAGTTTTTTTTTTCTTTTTGGCTTCTGGGCCACACCCAGCAATGATCAGGGATTACTCCTGGCTCTGCACTCAGGAATGTGATTCCTGTTAGTGCTAAGGGGGTCATATGGGATGCCAGGGATTGAACCCAGGTCAGCCACATGCAAGATAGGCGCCTTACCTGCCATGCTATCGCTCCAGCCCCATATCTTAAGTTTTGGGGTTTGCTTTGTTTGGGGGACGCGTTCTGCTGTACTTGGGGCTCAGTCTTGGCTCTGTGCTTAGAGATGCCTCTGTGTTGGCATATCCTGATGCCGGGGATCGAAGCCTGGTCAACTGAGCACAAGGCAAGCTCCCTACCTGCCAAAGTATCTCTCCAGCCCCTTCCTCCTAAAAAACTCTCAAGGATTCCACGCTTATTATTACCTCTAGCTCCTAGGCCTGGAAACGTCTAATTGTGATCCAAAGTTTGAGAGCTAGCACAGAGGGTAAGGTGCTTGCCTTTCACATGTCTGACCTAGGTTCCATCCCGGCATCCCATATGGTTCCTGGAGCACTGCCAGGAGTGATTTCTGAGTGCAGAGCCTGGAATAATCCCTGAGCATTGCCAGGTGTGCCCCCCCCCGATAAAAATGAGTCTGCCCTGGAAATTCATGCTTTCATAGGCTCAGTCAGGCACCCATACTCAAGTGTACACAGATACAAATTCTCAGATACACATATATAGAGATAATATTGCCACACATGTCACCCATATTCACACATACGCAACCATGTAGGATGCTCTCCACACACAAACACATTCATTCCCACAAACATACTCACTTTTCCTGATGGCTTCTGTGAACCAATTAAGCAAGTGTGAGTGTCAGAGAGATACTATAGTGCGTAGGATGCTTGCCTTGCAGGTGGCTGACCGTAGTTCGATCCTAACTCCCCACAGGTCCATCCTCCAGGACCTCCAGGAGAGATCTTGGAGCTCAGAGATAGAAGTAAGCCCTGAGCACTTCTGGGTATGATCCCAATCCCTCCCCACCAAAAAAAAATGGCATGAAAGGTGTGGAAGGGCATCCTCAAGGTTGTGACTTCTTAAACCAGAATTGACCTCTGCAGGTATGAAGGCATGAAAGTAGCTCCCGCCTTAGGCTGGAGAGATAGAAAGAGATAGGGCCCTTGCCTTGCATGTGACCGACCCAGGTTAAATCCCAGCATCCCATATGGTCTCCTGAGCACCTCCAAGAATGATTTCTGAGTGTAAGGCCAGGAGTAACAACCTGAAGAGGTGGTGCTGGTGCATGTGCTCACCAGAAGACACACTTTCTGACTGGGGCATTTTCACATCTTTTTCAGTTTGGGGACAGTGCTTCACACAACTGACCATAGCGTGACCAGAAGATGTCTACAGGATATTTGCACACGTATGTTCACTGATGAACTTAGTACAATAGCCGAAATATAGAAACAACCCAAATGCTCAACTACAGGTGAATGGATCAAAGAGTTGTAGTACATATACACCATGGAATACTATGCAGCCCTGAGAAAGAACAAAATCATGCAATTTGCATCAAGATGTATGGAACTATAGGAGATCATGCTGGGTGAACTCAGTCAGAAGGAAAGGAACATATACACAATGATCTTTCTCACAGGTGAAGCTTAAAGATACACAGCAAGAGAGTAACAGAAGGCCAAATGGCAACACAATGAGGAAACTGAGCCACACAACTGAGTTGGATGGAGAGAGGGAGGTGGATACACTGGTGATGGGTGTGGTGTTGTAATTGTGTGCATGATAAACCATTTAAAGCTAAAGTTGCTTGCAGCACTAGAGATCCCAGCTAGCAGAGCTGCCAGGCTCAAGCGTTAGAGCTGTCGGGATTGCACTTGGCATATGTGGGAGTGCCAGAGCTTGAACTTGTGATCACAGGCATGAGAGGCAGGAGTCGAAGCCACTGAACTATTCCTCCTGGCCCAGTACCCCATGTTTTTCAAGCTGGTAGTGGGCGGGGAGTTGAGTTTGGGTAGGGAGCAGGCTGGACTGTCTTCAAGAATAACGCATTGGGGGGCTGGAGCAATAGCACAGCGGGTAGGGCGTTTGCCTTGCATGCGGCCGACCCGGGTTCAAATCCCAGCATCCCATATGGTCCCCTGAGCACAGCCAGGGGTAATTCCTGAGTGCAGAGCCAGGAATAACCCCTGTGTGTTGCCAGGTGTGACCCAAAAAGCAAAAAAAAAAAAGAATAACGCATTGGTCCAACAGCAGTGGGAGAAGTGGGAGTGGGTGTGGCAGGCCTTCTTGAATGGCACATTTGTCAGGAAAGTGGCAAAACCCTCTACAAAGTCCCTTCTCCTCCTATTTCCACCCTCAGGAAGACCATCCCCACCCAGGAAAATGCATTAAAAATCTGGGCACTGATTTCAAATCAGTAAGAAGGTCAAAGTCTTCTGAGTTGGGTTCATTGGTTCCACCATTACAAAGACTGCCAAGGGTGAGCTGGGTATGGGGCTCATGCCTTGCATGTCCGAGGCCCTGAGTTCAATCCCTGGCACCACCAAATCACAGAAATCCAAACCAAAGGAAAGGAAAATGGACTTCATTTGGTTAAGCAGAGTATTGGGATGCAAACTGGGGCCTGTTTCTTGCCTGGGAAAGCATCTGACAATTAAACTACACGGTATCCCATTGAAGCTCAAGTAGGAGGACCCTCAGGGGTCCCCCAAAAGTTGAAACAGCATGTCCATCAAAATTTGGTGCCTTCAAATCAAATTTTGAATTTGTGGATTCAAATTGGGGATTCTGTTCAACATCCACATCTCCCGTGGGTCATTTGGGCTGAGCTCAACAGGACCCCGCGTGCAGAACACAGGGTCAGCAAGAATGGGCGTTTGTTGGGCATCTACAAGTGCCAGGCTAATGACAGTGGGCGCGCACACACTTAGCTAGGGTGGGGCCCGTTTTGCCTTGGTGTGACTGAGGCTCACACATGAGGCTCTGGTGCTCGCACACTTGGCTGAAGGACTCATCAAGGTTTGCATGGCCTTAGTTACAGTGCTGACACACGTGCTTGCTGGATTCCCACGCTCAGTGGAGGCGCAGTTTCTAACTTTGGTACTCACCCTATGGTGCTCACACATGCACTCACCGGGGGGGGGTCACACTTCCAGTTGTGGTGCTTGCCCATCTTTTTGTTACTTGCTGGGGTTTGCCCCTCTTGCAGTGCCCCCCACCCCCACCCCTGCCCATGGTGCTGGGGTTCAAACCCAGGGTCTCACCCAAGCAGAGCAAGTGTTCTGACCATTGGGCAAACCCCCCAATTGAAAGTGCTTTTAAACTCTATTTTTTGGGCTTTTGGGGTCACACCCAGGGATGCTCAGGGGTCACTCCTGGCTCTGCACTCAGGAATTTCTCCTGGCAGTGCTGGGGGATCATACGGGATGCTGGGGATCGAACCCGGGTCAGCCGTGTGCAAGGCAAACACCCTACCCACTGTACTATTGCTCTGGAGCCTGGAAGTGCTTTTGAAGCCTCAGCTTTCCTTCCCTTGGTCCCTGGCCACAGTCAGCCCATGGTCAAGTTCAAGGTCAGCACTCTTCCAAGAGCAGGAAGCATTTGGAGCCCATCCCTGGAACAGGGCTGTCGGCTTTATTCCCAGCCTGGGGTCCAAACAGCGGGCAATTCTTGCACTGTGTGGCTTGTTCGGGATGTGTTGACGGCGAGCACGCATCTCACATCACTTCCAGTGAGGGAGGGGGGAGGGTGTGCGGGGATGACCTTCCAGAGCCGCTGTGGCCGGGCGGCCTCGTGGGATGTCCTTGCTCCAGACTGGGGACACCTGGGCCTCAGGCTGACAGATGATTACTTTCACCTCTTCTCCATTTGAAAAATGGCCCGTGTTTAAGGATTCATAAAACTTGGGGAATGCATCACCGAGCCTCCAACGCCGCGAGAGCCCCGTGTAGAGAGAGACCGCAAAAGAAGATTCATCAAACTAATTACTTCTCCCCCCTCCGCGCTCCCCCCGCCCCCCTTTCCGCTTGGCCTGCTCGGAAGATGGACCGCCTCTTCGCCTCCTCCGTGGGGCTGTTTCCAAGCCAAACTTCCCGGCCTGCTTGTGTGGGAGGCGCTGGGAGACACCCCGGGCCGCGAACATTCTCAGTCTTTCTCGCCAGACAGGAGCAGTTCCTGCTGATTCATCTCTTCTTTGAGGCTGAGGCAGGTTCGGGGACCCCAGGAGGGGTGGGGGTAGATTGGGAGGCAGGAAGACTCCCTGTCCCCCATCTCTCTGATGCTCGCCTACCACCTCGGGTTGCTGGCCGGGGCTTTGACCCTGGCTAGGGCCAAGGCTTTCTGCACACCAAACAGGAGTTACTGAGGGGCGGGGGAGGGGGGGCGTGGAGGGGAGGAGGTGCCCGGTGAAGCCAGGCTCAGTGCTCCGGCTGGACAGGGAGGGGCTTTGCATGATCAGAACTTAAGCTGCATTTCTGCAGCTGACCGATGGTCCCTAAAAAGATTCATCTGGGACCGAAGCAATTGTAGAGAGCCTGCCAAGCATGTGGCCACCCCGGGTTCAATCCCAAGCACCCCATATGGTCCCCTGTGCCTGCCAGGAATGATCCCTGTGCTCAGAGCCAGGAGTAAGCCCTGAGCGCTGCCAGGTGTGCCCCCACCCCCCCAAAAGGATACATCGACCCAGAATCTGTGAATAGGACCTTAGATGGGTTTTTGTAGATGGACTCAAGATCAGCAAAGGAGAAGATTGAGGCTTAGCCAAATGCATCAGAAACCCCAGAACAAATGTTCCGTTTCAAGAAGTCTGGGAGCCATGCTGGGTGATGACTCAGTGGCTAAGGTGCTTTGCGAGCCCGAGGTCGTGATTTCCTTCCCCCACGCTGCTGCTGGCGTGTGGAGCTCTTTCCAGGCAACTCTGCGGTCTGTGATCTCTAGCGCCACAAGCGGTGTCTGGCCGCACTACAGTCAAAATCTGCAAGCTCCACAACTTCAAAAGAAAGTTGTCTTTTTTGTCTTTTGTTTTTTTTTAACTAATGACGGAGAATACCGGATTTTACCATGATGAGGACCTAGTACAAAATAAAGTTGATGCAATGTATTTTAGATACCAGGACTGAAAACTTATCTATGTAAATGAGAGTAGGCATTATATTGTATTGGATTATTTTAATTTCTTTATTTACGTAGGTTAGTATCATACAGCAATCAATCATCACAAATTGACTTTTGCCAATTCATTCTATGATAACTGCATTTTCTATTCCTCTAAATTTTCTTGGAGCAAGGAATAAAGAATAAATATGTTTTGTGCCAGCTAAGGGGGCAGGCTGAAGGGAGAGGACAACTAGGCACATTGGTAGAGGGAAGGTCACACTGGTGCTGGGATTGGTGTTGAAACATTGTACGTCTGAAACAACTACATTATGAATAAATGTTTACTTTTTTGGTCACACCCAGCGATGCACAGGGGTTACTCATGACTCTGCACTCAGGAATGACTCCTGGTGGTGCTCAGAGGACCATATGAGATACTGGGAATTGAACCCAGGTTAGCCACATGCAAGACAAATACCCTACCCGCTGTGCTATTACTCCAGCCCCACTGAATAAATGTTTAAATCGTGGTGTTGTAATAAACGCAATTTTTATTTTAGTTTTTGGGCCATACCCAATGATGCTCAGAGGTTAATCCTGGCTCTGTGCTCAGGTTTTCTCCTGGCAGTGCTCAGGGGACCATATAGGATGCTGGAGATCGAACCCAGATTGGCTGAGTGCAAGTCAAGCACCTGTCCTGCTGTGCTATCCCTCCAATCCCATAGTAAATATAATTTTTAAATAAAATTTACTTTATATTGCTTATTCCAAGAGCCTGGCATGTGGGCGGGATACTCTTGGAAGCTTGCCAGCCTCTCTGAGAGGGATGGAGGAATCGAACCCGAGTCGTCCGTGTGCAAGGCAAACACCCTACCCACTGTGCTATTGTTCCAGTCCCTCTCAGAGAGCCCAGCAAGCTACCAAAAGTATCCCACCTGCACGGCAGAGCCTGGAAAGCTACCTGTGGTGTATTTGATATGCCAAAAACAGTAACAAGTCTCACAATGGAGATGTTACTGGTGCCTGCTCGAGCAAATCGATGAACAACAGGATGATAATGCTACAATGTTACAAAATAAAATTTAAAAAAGAAAGAATACATGTGCACAGTGACCAAGGCTGTGGCTAGCATATGTGAGAAACCCCACAGACATAATGTATGGAAAAGGACCAAAAAAAAAGACATGAACCCCAGTGAGCATGTGTACAAGCATTATTCAACTATTTGAACTAAAGGTATGGGATCATCAGTGAGCGTCACAATGAAATGTATAAGTACCACAACCAAATGCGTGTGCAACCCCATCCAGCCCGGGCCATCACAGGAACTACCATAGAGGGACTGGAAAGCAGGGGCAAAGGGTGGGAGGAGAAGTAAAAACACAGGAGAGAAGACAGAGGCCAAAAGGGTGTGAAGACAGAGCTTGAGATCATAGTGATGTCGCTCCCAGCCCAGGACGGTCACGTTTGCCAACTGTCACAAGAAGCTGGCTGGCAGTGTGGACTGCATTCTCCCTCCAAGGCTCCTGAAGAAATGGTTCTGCCAAAACCTGGGTTTCAGACTTCAGCCTCTGGAAGGAATCGAGACAGAACCGTTTCCTGGCATGGCAGCAGCCTGGCAAACAGAACCAGCATTCTGAAACGTGTGCGCACCGTTCCTCTGGGGTGTGTGTGTCGGGGGGGTGGTGGTTCCCACTGGGATGGAGCCCCAGTGGCCCACAGAAGCAGCTGCATCATTTAGATACCTTTATCAGCTTCTCTCACTTCCCTTTCTCATTTCCCCTCTCCCTTAAGGGGGTTTTCTAGGGTCCCCTCCAAGTAAACTTCCCGTCCCCAACTTCTGATCTGCTTTGGGGAGAACCCAAACTCTTCCATAATACCCCTACCTTTATTAATTCATCCTACTGAAGGAGGTTGTGCCAGACCAAATAATGAACCCCCAAAAGAGAGCTGCGCACTAATTATTTTTTCTCTTGTTTTTTTTCTTTTTGGGCGATGCTCAGGGGTTACTCCTGGCTCTGCACTCAGGAATTACTCCTGGTAGTATTCAGGGGACCATATGGGATGTCGGAGATCAAACCCGGGGCGAATGCATGCAAAGTAAGCGCCCTACCCACTGTATTACCTCTCCAGCCCCCTAAAGTGTTTTCAGAGGCAGAAGAACCACAGACACAGAGATTGCCATGGTGCAGTCACAATCCAAGGAACACCACCAGCCTCTGGAAGCTGAAGGAGCGAAGAGTACATGAGCGCTTGAAGCCTCAAAAAGCAATCACCAGTCTGCTATAGCCCCTAACAGATTCATGTCAGACTTTGGACCTTCTGAACTTTAAGATACAACGTCTATTATTTTAGGTCACTCACTTTGTGGTAATTAGTTCCAGAAGTTTGTACACTGGTTAAGAACACATGTGTTCCCAAAAAGCCAAAAAAAAAAAAAGGAGGGCTGGAGCGATAGCACAGCGGGTAGGGTGTTTGTCTTGCACATGGCTGACCCGGGTTCAATTCCCAGCATCCCATATGGTCCCCTGAGCACTGCCAGGGGCGATTCCTAGTGCAGAGCCAGGAGTAATCCCTGTGCATCGTCAGGTGTGACCCAAAAAGAAAAAAAAATACATGTGTTGGATATATTCTATCTCACCAGGCTGGAGAGATAGTGTAGCAGGGAGGGCGCTCACCTTGCAACCACAACCCCTGGTATCTCAAATGGTCCCCTGAGCACGACTAGGAGTAATTTCTGAGTGCAGAGTCAAGAGTTACCCCTGAGCATTGCCTGGTGTGCCCCCCACCAAAAAAAAAAGTATACAAGTGTTGGGAACTGGGGAAACAGTACCAGAAGTAAAGTACTGCCTGGCATGCAGTTGCAGTGGCCAAGATGCTGGTTCAATTCCCTGGTACCTCATATGGTCCCTTGAGCATAGTCAAGGGTCACTCCTGAGCACACACTCAAAATAATCCCCAAAGTAAAAATAAACAAGTGCAAACACTGGGCCAGAGAGCTGGCTCAGTGGGTTGAGCACATGCTTTGTATGCTGAAGGCCCAGTTCGGATCCCCAGCACCACATGGAATTCACCCCTGAGTCCACAGCTGGATAAACCCCTGAGCACCCCTGGATGTGCCCCAGTCCGCACACCAAAAAAATGAATTCAAGTGTTGGGCGTCAGGGAGATCACCCCAAGGTCTGTTGTGCAGGTTTGGCTTTGCATGAGACCCTGAATTCAATCCTCAGCAACTTATAAACCTTTGAGAACTACCAGGAGTGGCCTGGTGGCTTCTAGCACTGCTAGACTGGACTCCGAGATCTACACTGCAGGGTTTAGTCTTGCTAGGACTGGCTATTGAGCTGGGGAGGTACCCCCAAACAAGAATATCCAACAAGGGGCTGGAGTGATAGCACAGCGGGTAGGGCGTTTGCCCTGCATGCAGCTGACCCGGGTTCGATTCCCAGCATCCCATATGGTCCCCCGAGCACCACCAGGAGTAATTTCTGAGTGCTTGAGCCAGGAGTAACCCCTATGCATTGCTGGGTGTGACCCAAAAAGCAAAAAAGTAAAAGAATATCCAACGATACAGATGGCTCCAGGGCTAACAACACTTGTCTTGAAGCATGAAGTCATGAGTTTGACCCCCTAGTGCCACCCACCTGTCACCATCCGTGTGGCTCTGCTCTCTGGGACCCTGTGCCACAAAAGAGGGTGCCCTCCCGGGCACACAGCCACATGTGGGAAGCCAGCAGACAGCACCACCGCCCAAGAGGTTCAAGCACCGGAGCGACAAACCTCTGCACTCAGAATACACCCATGAACCGCAACGACACGGCAAGACCTCCAGCAAGGCCCACCACCAAGCATGGGAACCTCTACACAACCACGCTCGTCCCAAAGGGAAGGGGCATGCAAATAAAGACTACAAGTCCTGGGGTCGGGGAAGACTGGGTTGCAGTTTCAGTTCTGCCGCTCAGTTCTGCCAGAGATGTTGAGCAAGCACCTTGCCTGGGTTTGTTGCGTGGCCCAGTAAAGACAGTGCAGCCCAGGGGCTGGAGTGATAGCACAGCGGGTAGGGCGTTTGCCTTGCACGCGGCCGACCCTGGTTCGATTCCCAGCATCCCATATGGTCTCCTGAGCACCGCCAGGAGAAATTTCTGAGTGTATGCGCCAGGAGTAACCCCCCGTGCATCGCCGGGTGTGACCCAAAAAGCCAAAAAAAAAAAAAAGACAGTGCGGTCCATGCTCGGTAGATGGCAGTGGTCCACGGGGATGTAATGTACTTGGTCTGTGGCCATTCATCAGATACTCACTGTCCATCAGGCAGCAGACGCAACCTGTCAGAAGGGAAGGTCAAGCCCGGCCTTTGGTACAGCACATGCCATTTTGGTCTTTGAAGAGATCAAAGCCAGGCCAGGGTGATGGCTCTAAAAGCTGAGCAGATGCTTTGCCTGCAGGACCCCTGGGTTTGATTCTCCGGCACTGCATGGTTCCTTAAGCACTGCCAGGAGCAACCCTTAAGCACAGCTCCGAGAGGAGCCCCCGAGCACTGCTAGCTGTGGTCCCCAAGTCAAAACCATTAAAAATGGAAAAATGGTGAAGATATCCAAGCAGACCCAAGCCTGTGCTCAAAACGCTGAGCACAGGCTTTGCAGGCTGGAGTCCTGGACTCAATCTTCCCGGAGCCCTGGGTTCGATCCCGAGTATACCACTGGGTTCCTGAGCACAGCTGAGAGGGGCTCTTGGGCACTGATGGGGGCGGCCCCCTATTTTATGTTTAAATTCAACTCATGATAACCTTTAGCAGTATGGATGGGACAATTGGTACCCATGAAAAGGGGCTTGGGGGGGGTCGCGGGTGGTCACTGGCCAAACATGGCACCAAAAATGCTCCTCAGCCCTTTGCAGTTGGAGTCTCAGCACTGCAGCACCCTCACG
Source organism: Sorex araneus (assembly GCF_027595985.1). Taxonomy (NCBI): domain Eukaryota; kingdom Metazoa; phylum Chordata; class Mammalia; order Eulipotyphla; family Soricidae; genus Sorex; species Sorex araneus. The sequence continues at coordinate 41,997,242 of NC_073313.1, forward strand.
GTCTCCACTTGGAGCCACGGCCAGCAGCCGTACAAGTGATGCTCGCTTATCTTCACAGCTCAGGCATCGCCCACCCAAGGCTAGAGGCTTCAACTTACTGGTGGGTGCTTCGTTTCCATCTCAGGAGGGGTGCCAGGGAGACGGAGGGGTGCCAGGAATCGAAGCAGGACTTCACACAATGTCAAGAGTCTGCTTTACCACTGTGCCTCATCCCCGGCCCCTCGGGCTCCATCTCGGTCCCTCTCCACGTTGGCCCAGAGCCGCTCAGAATGGCAGCTACCCTGCTGTAAATTCTGGGCTCTAATAGAGCCTCAGAGACTCTGCCTGAGGTGGGACAAGCCCTGGGTGTCATGCCGGGGCACATAGAATGTTCCAGAAGGACCTTAGAATGATTCCCTCCTTCGGGGCTGGAATGATAGTACAGGGGGTTAACGGTCAACCCTGATTCCATCCCCAGCACTGCGTATGGCTCCCCAAGTACCACCAGCAGTGATCCCGAGGCACAGGGCCAGGAGTAAGCTCTGAGCACTGCTGGGTGTGGCTCATTCCCTCCTCCCCCGCCCAAGGTATTCCCTCTCTTTCTTCCTGCCTTCTCTGGTCAAAACCCCCTCCCCCCACCTCCTTCCCCACCAGTGAGTCTGCTGTGTGACGCCTGACTGAGCTGAAGTTGGAGTCTTGATCAGTGATGTTCCACCCCCAAGCCACAGACTGGTGCTGGTTCTCAGGTGTAGAGTGTGCACTATCTATTTATTTATTTGTATTTAATTATTTATTTATTTCTGCTTTTTGGATCACACCCAGCGATGCACAGGGGTTACTCCTGGCACATACACTCAGAAATTTCTCCTGGCGGTGCTCAGGGGACCATAAGGGATGCTGGGACTCGAACCCAGGTCAGCCGCGTGCAAGGCAAACGCCCTACCCGCTGTGCTATCACTCCAGCCCTAGAGTGTGCACTAGATGGGCGCACAGAGACACTAGCCAAGGAAACACAGTTATCTTCTTCAGAAACATCTGAGCCTAAAACCAGGGATACTAACGTACACCCGTGTCCGCAAAAATGGGGTTCCCAAACCACAGGCCAAAGGAACCTCCTCTGCCTGGAATCGGGGAAGGCTCCCTCGAGGACATGGCCGGAATCCTGGGATCTTGCAGACCTGACTGGCAGGGCATCCTGGAGTGAATCACAGGGACAGAGGCAGAAGTGAAGTCAGTGGCCCCTACAGGTGGCTTATGTGAGGTGGGGAGGGAAAGGAGAGTGACTTTCTCCCGATCCGCCTCTGCCACCCTGAGGCCATCTGGGAAGACTAGGACTGATAAAATCTGCACAGAACCCCGGCACAGCATGGGCCTGAGCCTGGCCAGCCCCACCAGGTGGCTGTCAAGACACACCTGAGGTCCGCTCGGTCTTCTTGGCATGGGAGTTGATCCCCACCACCTGATTTCTTGGGGAGCCACAGACTCAGGTTGGAGCACGAAATTGCTTTTTGCAGGAAAGGAAAGTGAGTCCTAGACCTTACCCAGGGCTACCGGGTTCTTGTCTCACCTTGCAGAAAAGAATTTCAGGAGCAGATGAGCAGTGAAGCTAGAACAAATTTTATTTGCAGGGTTTTAGGAAGGGGAAGGAGGGAAAGAAGGTGAGAGAGAAAAAGTAATGCTTCAAGAGAAAATTCGGGTTTCTCCAAAGGTGGAGAGAGCCCCTACCCACATCCCAGCATTAGATATGAAAGCATGAAGGTACGCATCTCGAGAGAGGAGATGCAGGCGGCACATGTGCTCAGCCACGTGGGCACACACAGCACACGGGCTTGGGCAGCATATGTGCACCCTTCCTTCCTTCAACGTGGCTTTTATAGGGTTTCTCCCACCTGCCCCCACGTGGGGTTTTCTAGCTAGATAAGAGTCCTTGGCTAGGGTTGTTGCTAAGGGGGTAGAGTTGGGAGTGATCAATGATCCTCTTTGAAAACTCCTTCTCTTGACCTTTGTTCCTGATGGCTCTTCTCTCTGAGGGTGGGTCCAACTTTCTCTGGTCTGGGGTGCCTGAGGGTTAATCAGATTAAAGGAAGGAATTGAGGGTTCTCAGTAATTTCCTTCAGGCCATTTCTATGCGGAGGGGCCCAATCTCCTCAGGGTCTGCTGCTGGAGGTCTTATCAGGTCTTGCTTTCTGGGTCCACTAGGTGGGTCAGCCTTAGGACTAGTGGCTTTATTTCTTCTCAGGAGTTTCATTGCCATGATGTGGGGGTGGGGGGGTAGGGGGGGAATCCCTAATCTGCCCACCCACATTAGAAAGAGGAAAGGAATGGCAGAATTGCAGAGCCCCAGGAAGGAGTTGTCCCAGGTGACTTCTGTTGTTGAGTTTGGTCCTGCAGGGAGTCTTCCTGGCCAGGCTCCACCCTTGTCAAAGAGCAAACACACACAAGCTTTCTGGAAGGTCAGACAGTTTCAAACTGAGGTAAGAGGCTCGATGGGGCTGATCATGGACTTGTCCTGTAGGAAGCCCGAGTTCAATCCCCTACCCCATATGGTTCCCCTAGCACTGCCAGGAGTGATTCCCACCCGCTGAGCTGGGAGTGGCCTTGAAGCACCTCTGAGTATGGCCCCCAAACCAGAAGCAGAATAGCTTTCAAGTGGGTCTAGCAATTGTGGAAATACCTGACACAGCTGAGCTTATTACATGTTGTTTATAATCGTGAAAATGAGCAAACAACCCAAACGAACCAGCAAAGAGACATTTACAAACAGACAATGTTCTCCAACTGCAAGACCATGGTGGGGGGGTCACCATTATCCAAAGCAGATCTCAGTGTTTTGTTTTGTTTGGGGGCCATACCTGGTGATGCCCAGGGATTATTCCTTGTCTGCACTCAGGGATCACTCCCAGCCATGCACATGGGACCATATGGAATGCTGGGCATCGAACCCAAGTTGGCCACATGCAAGGCAAGCGCCTTATTTGCTGTGCTATATCTCCGGCCCCGAGCTCATGATGATTTAGAAAAATAAGACCCATTGTTCCATGACTGCAACCATTTCTGAAGGCGTTCTTTTGTCAAATCCCAGTTTTATTTCAATGAATGTGCTTGCGTGCACAGGTTTGCAAAGGTAAAAGTTTGAGTTGCTGTATACCATCCTTGGTTAACCATGGTTGTCTCTGGATAGGTAGAAGTTTAGGTTAGCCTCATGTTGTCATCTATATTGTTGGTTTGTAGTGGGTTTTACAAAAATACATAAAATATACAGTTAGCAGGTTCTACTCCGATCACTTCCTGCCTTCTCCTCCTTTAGCTGTGGTTGCAATGACTGGGAAGTCACACACTCGTTACAGGACACTGGAGATCGCCCACTTTTGTTGCAGTGCCAAATTTGGCAAACAGCAGTGCTGTGGGAACACACTGGGCATGTGGGATGATGCTGGGGAGACCAGCGACCTCAAGTCTGCAAGCTCTCTCATGGAGCTCTGCCCAGGCTCTTATCACCATTAGGTCATTTCCTTACCCCTAACGATAGCTGGATCTTCAAGAGGCCTGTGTGAGCTCCCCGAAGTGAATCATCCATAAAGGGGGCATCCTGAATTGACAGAGGGTTGTTCAGGATGGTCTTCAATGGCCAAAGGACCGTAAAACAGAATCACAGAAGCAGAGCCTAGTGGCACTTCGTGTGTGGTTCTGTGTGTGTGTGTTGGGGGCTTGCTGGGGATTGAACCCAGAGCCTCACATATGCAAGGCAGATGTTCTACCACTGAGCTATAGTCCCAACCCAGAAACAGAGGCAGGAAAGAAGATCTGGGGCCACGACAAGTGGGGAGGACCAGAGGTGTCCATCCTAGGGCCTGGGTTGTGCTGGGAGGCTGAGCCTTTAGGGACCACACTGGCCCAGGCACTAAAGGCTGCTCAGCCCCATTTGAGTTTGGCACCTTCCCTAATTCCAGGCTGGGGGGGGGGCGGGGAGGGAAGAAGGAGTTAACACCCGAAATCTGCTGGAGGCAGCTCCACACAGGAAGCTGCATTTGTGAAAAATGGGCTCAATTTGATATTTGGAGAGCAATGAAATTGAAATCATTTCAAATTTTAAATGCCCAACATATTGAGCCCCACCCTCTGATAGATCTTCCAAATTAGTTTGCAAGCTCTCCATGCCTAGCTCCGGGAGGGAACTCTCATGTTCGCCAAAGCGATTCCTCTCCCCGACTTGGAAAACAAGAGGCTGGGGCTTGGAGGGTCTCCCTGAGTTAGGGCCCCCTTGGTGTGCTATGCAGGCGCTGTCTTCTGCAGGGAGGCAAGAGGAGGGGCTTCCTTCCTCGCTGAGGTAATGAATTTGATCTAATGGGACTGTCTAACGGCCCAGATACCATGGTGATAGGCACCCCATAAACACCCAGATAAACAGGTAGCAAGATATATGGAGGCGAGCATAATTTGCTTCTAAGTGCCTTTTCACGAGTATAAATAAAGCAAGAAAATAAAGTTGTTGAAGGCTCTTGCAATACTAATGTAACGGGGGGGGGGGGAATCAGGAGCTAATTAGAGCATTAAGGAGAAATGAAAAGCCCCACGCGGTTTGTGCGCATGTGTGTGGGGACACGGGGTGGGCGAGGGGACAGAGAGAATGTGGGACCGCGGGAGTCAAAACACTCAGTGCCTGTGCCCAGGAGGTCACCCACACACAGTTTCCTGGATCCTCCCGGGGTCTCTCCCCGCCCCGCCCCTCAAAGCGTTCTCTGATGGAGGGGCCAGACTTGAGGCGGGGACTGGGGGCAGCTTGGGCGGGCAGTAGTGCAGGAACCACCCTCAGCCTATGTGGAAGGGACTTGGAGAATGAGCGCCCCAGGTTCTGAGGGTCTCGGCTGAAGGAGGAGTTTGGGTGCCTTCAGCGCACCCCCTGTCTGCTGTGCAGCACCCCATTTGTCCAAGAGGAAATCTACCCTTTAACTGATCTCGGTTGGTTTCCCCACTTCCCTTTCTCACTTCCTCGCGGGGTCACTATGATCACCTCCCGAATGACAACTTGCCCCTATTTCCTTGCCTCCTGGCCTGGCTGCTTTTTTTGGGGGGGGCGGGGAGGGGGCGGGAGGGAGGAGAGGAACCTCAAACCATTTCCCAGGTGGGCTCCGTGGGCGTACCACCTGCGCAGTAGCGCAGGGCTGGCTCCACGCTGGGTTGAATGCACCTGCTGGTTCCGTCTTGAAATGCTTAATAATTTTCTCTTTGAACCTCCGTTTCCTACGTGACAGCTGATGGAACCCTGGAGCATGCGCGTGAGCAGCAACCGAGAACGCCCGGCAGGCAGTTCCCTGGCTCCGCAAACAGCATAACCCAAGTGACCCCCTGGCCACCCAGAGCCCAATATGCATGAGTCAGGGGCGCCGCAGAGCCCCCAAGGCCCCATGTGGAGAAAGCAGCGGCAGCAGAAATAGCAGCTGCGGAGTAGAGGGGGGTGGGGCTCCGCCTGGGTTACCACGGGGACCCGCGGTGGGAGGCGCGCCCCGCCAATCAATGCCTGAATCCTTAGCACCGGCTGCACAAATATTAATTCTCCCGCCTGAGCGCCTGGACAGAAACTACCCCCAACACAGACAGTAAACTTGGTCAGTGGATTATTAAAAACATAAAAGCAGACACAGGATGTTGCAATAAAGCACATCAGGGGAGGTTTTGTGGTGCTCCTTTTTTCCCCCTTAGAGTTACGAATTTCAGAGTTTAGATTCTTGGGTTTTGAAAGACCGAGCAACATTGCGTGACCAGAAACCACGGACTTAGATAGAGAAATTAAATTTAAAGATCATCAAATTCAACAGCAAAGAGCCCTATTTTTCAGACGAGCCCATTTTTATTCTAGATGAACCAATTATTAACAAAGCAGACAATTCTGAAATTAATTTTCCTTGTAATTGAAGTTACAGTAATCGCATGCATAAACAGCATTTTGAGTTCTATATAAATCATGAAACCACTTTCAATTTCTTCAATGACCTCCACATGTTACAGGAAGTATCCAAAGAAGTATTAGGAGGGCTTTGTATGAATTTACATTTAAAATCCAATTTGAACTTCCATGAAACTGGCTGTAGAGTTTACATTTTCTTTTTTAGAAAAAAATTGCTCCATGAGACTCCTCAACTCCAGATAGCTGGAAAATATTGGATTTCAAAGCATAATATATGTTGAAATTATTCTCCAGGAATGTATATTAACATCCTCACCACCTTAAAAATACTCTTAACAGCTCAAATAACCATCATATCAGCAGAGTCTTTTCAAAATTAAAACTTATCAAAGTTACCTACAATCACACATTCGCCCAGAGGGACTAACGTCACTTTTAATTTATATTGATTGAAAATGAAGTTGCTAAGAGAATACATTTTGATGACCTCATAAATGAATTTGCAGAAAAGTGAACCAGAAAAAAGTGATCTATCAAGCTAGCACATTAATAAAGCATAATTTATTGCATTACATAAAATTATGACACCTAGAGTATAACCACTTTGCAATCTGTACATTTTCTCTCATGGCTGGAGCAATAGCACAGTAGGTAGGGCGTTTGCCTTGCACACGACCGACCCAGGTTTGATTCCCCCACCCCTTTCGGAGAGCCCGGCAAGCTACTGAGAGTAGCTTGCCCGCATGGCAGAGCCTGGCAAGCTACCCATGGCGTATTCAATATGCCAAAAACGGTAACAACAAGTCTCACAATGGAGACATTACTGGTGCCCACTTGAGCAAATCAATGAGCAATGGGATAACAGTGACTGTGCATCACTCACGGTTATTCCAATTGTGCTTTTCAAGGGAAGCCCCCTCAAATGTCAGTACTTTTCACAGCACTTGTGTCCCTCCCCTTGCATTTCCATTTTGCCCTGAGCACCACAAACTATGTAGTTAGCCCTGCCTTCTGAGTTCGGATACCAAGATTTGCAGACTAGACAAGTCAGACCTGTGATCTCCACGTCTGACTCTGATTCATTCCTTTTTGGAAGGATGAGGAAGTTGTGGGGGGGTCGGGGGAGGGAGAACCACTCCTGGCAGTGCTCAGAGACCATGCAGTGGAAGAGATAGAACCCAGTCTTTGTTCATTTAAAACTCATGAATGGCGCGGGGGGGGGGGGGGGAGGGGAAGGACAGAGAGACAGTACAACAGGTATGGTTTGATTTTGCAGACACCACATATGGTCCCTCAAGCCCTTCCAGGAGTGAAACTGAGTGCAGAGTAAGAAATAAGCTCTGATCACAGCCTGGTGTGGCCTCCAAATAAAAATAAAAGAAAATAGAACCAATGAATGGGGCATCATGCCATCACATGCTTATAAAAAACTTGTTGTATGTTCCAAATCCCCAACCAGCAATACTATTATTTGCATATTCTGCCTGTCTTCCTCTATTTATTTATTTTTAAATTTATTTATTATTTACTTAGTGAATCACCGTGAGGGTACAGTTACAGATTTATACATTTTCGTGCTCATGTTTCCCTCATACAAAGTTCAAGAACCCATCTCTTCACCAGTGCCCATTCTCCACTACAAATAAACCCAGCATCCCTCCCACCCCCCCAATCCCATCTTCCCCCACCCCACCCTGCCACTGTGGCAGGGCATTCCCTTTTGTTCTCTCTCTGATTAGGTGTTGTGGTTGGCAATAAAGGTGTTGACTGGCCACTGTGTTCAGTCTCTAGTCTACATTCAGCATGCATCACCCTTCCCCCGTGTGGCCTCCAACCACTCTTACCTTCCTCTATTTAGAAGAGACTCATACCCCAGTGAACGATTGCAGATTGAAAATATCAGAAATCCAAACTATCAGAAATCAAAAATTAATAGAAGACTGGAGAGAGAACTCATTGGGTTGAACTTCAGCTTTGCGTGTCAGAGAACAGGGTTAAATTACCAGCACTGCATGGTCTCCAGAGCACTGCTGTGATTGGCCCCAGAGCACAGAGCTAGGAGAGCCACCAGAACACTGAGTGATCCCCCCAAAAAAAATTAAATATTAATTCACCCAAGTATTCCCTATGAACCATGCTCCCACATATACCCCTGCCCTTTGAGTCATCTGCCTACCTCTGACTCTCATTCCTTTTCCTTTCCCTTTCTTTCTTTCTTTCTTTCTTTCTTTCTTTCTTTCTTTCTTTCTTTCTTTCTTTCTTTCTTTCTTTCTTTCTTTCTTTCTTTCTTTCTTTCTTTTCTTTCTTTCTTTCTTTCTTTCTTTTTCTTCCTTCCTTCCTTCCTTCCTTTCTTTCTTTCTTTCTTTCTTTCTTTCTTTCTTTCTTTCTTTCTTTCTTTCTTTCTTTCTTTCTTTCTTTCTTTCTTTCTTTCTTTCTTTCTTTCTTTCTTTCTCTTTGGGTCCACCTGGCGATACTCAGGGATTACTCCAGGCTGTGCACTCAGCACTCAGGAATTATCTCTGGCGGTGCTTGGGGGACCATATGGAATATGGGATCCCGAGGATCAAACCCAGGTTGGCCATGTGCAAGGCAAATGCCCTACCCACTGTACTTTTGTTCCAGCCCTTTTTTGTTTCTGTTTTTAACCACGTGGGTCCTGCGTGCAGAGCCTGTGCTTTCGGCTTCTGTTATTTCTTAGTCCAGTTGTAGCACTTCCACCATCCTTGCTTACCTGGTGGCAAGCATCACAACAAAAGGCAGACTGGAAAGTTTACAGAGGTAGGAGTTCTTACCCTATTATTTCCCTAACTTCATCTTGGTGATGCAGCCTCTGGTCATCATCCAACAGAATAGCATTGACTGGATGACACCCCAGCCCAATCCTTGTCATCCACTCATTGGCTACAGGCCTCCTATGGGAAGGAGCTTCACCTTAGGCAAGGACAATATCCGAGAAAGAACACAACTGTGAGCCATCAGCAGCTGGATAAGAGGAGGTTGACTCCTAAGAGATATATGGGTAGAAGGCAATAGTACTTGCCACAGTCCACCCCTTACTCTATTTCATTCACTTCTTTTTCAGGGAGAGGGGCACCCAAGCAGTGCTCAGGAAGCCTGTCTCAGCTCAATAACAACCCTGCAGAAACCCCATCACTGCTTGGGGCCTCCAACACTGCACCCAGTGATGCTAGAGGGACCATGTGATGCTGGTGGTGGAACCAGGGGTGGCCACATACAAGATAAGTGCTGTATCGGCTGTACGCTCTTCTCTCTCTCTCTCTCTCTCTCTCTCTCTCTCTCTCTCTCTCTCTCTCATCCCATTCACTTACTTCCTATGAGTGTATCCACCTGGAGAGAGCATGGCCAGAATTCTGAGTTCTATTTTCTGAGAGACTTCAGATAGGCAAGTTAGTAGGAAAACCACAAGTCCTGCTGTTGCATTGGATTTTGAAGTCAATGATGGCTCTCTTTTCTCCACTCCCCTTCGTAGACTCCCCTTTGCTAGCAACCCTATTACCTAATCTCCTTTCCTGTCAAGTGGCCAAGGCCTTTAGGTCTAAAAGGGCTGACCCCCCCCTTTCACCATTAGGTCCCCTGCAATAGTTACCCATTGTTAATTAGCCATTAACACTGGGCATGAAAGCACAAGACAAGCCTCAGTGGTTCGCTGGATTCCTCACTATTCCGGTTGTGTAGTGACACCTCTAGCTCCTCCTAGTCATCAGAGATCTCCCACTGCCATGATACTGATGTCCTTCTTAGACCATTAGTCACTTGATATAAGAAGACCAATGGGTCAAAAAAGTCAATGAAAACCAATCTTTGGATGTAAGCTTCCTCTTTGGAGCATCATGTCCTGTAGATCCACATTATGGAGACCAAAAGCACAAATCCCTCAAGTGGTTCAATGGAACAGATACTAGTGGGTCCAGTTCTACTTCCCTTTGGTTCCTGGATCCAAATATCCTACTGACTTGGGCTACAGCAATCATATATTAGCGTTAATAGAATGTTCTGGAGGAGGATGGTGTCCTATCCTTACAGAATATTATCTCCAGACTGCTGTGTCAGCTGAACCATTGACACCCATTTCTCTGCTCTTTTTTTTTGCTTTTTGCCTTTTGGGTCACACCCGGCGATGCACAGGGGTTACTCCTGGCTCTGCACTCAGGAATTATTCCTGGTGGTGCTCAGGGGACCATATGGGATGCTGGGAATCGAACCCGAGTCGCTGCGTGCAAGGCAAATGCCCTACCTGCTATACTATCGATCCAGCCCCTCTCTGCTTAAGCAGGCTAACACGTTGGTGGAATAGTATGTGCTAGAATCAGAGTAACCTGTAGTCACGTGCCCATTGTCATGTTCCATTTGCAGCAAAGACAGTCCCCTGAAGTAATAATACACGAGATCCCAGGTTAGTGATTCAAATGTTCTGTAAGCCCTCAAATAATATAATAACTGAGGCCATTGAACAGGGAAAGAAAACTCTCTCCATAAATCTGTGTTGATCCCATTCAAGGAGAATGATCACTCTTTGTACGGTAGAACCAGTTCCTACCAAGTGAGTAACAGGTCTCCTTAAGGAATGGTGCCATATTGGCAGTTAAGCAATGGCCTCTGTTAATGATAGGCTGGACAAACAATGGTGCCAAGAGTTAGATAGGTCTCAGTGAGAGCCCATGTGGGGCCCATCGGTATCCTCCCATCTCTGCCACTGTGACTATTTCATTCACATGTCTAAGCTGCCATTGTGTTGGGTGGGTCAGTGACAGAGAATGGTGTCATTGACTGAACTAATGTCAGCTGACTCAGTTATTTTGTCTACTTGATTGTTTAGGGTCCCATCTGCGGTAGGTGCTCTCTGGTGGATATTTCTGGCTGATACAAAGATCTTCATTTTGCAGACTCCCCCAGCACCCCACTCCAAGTGGTGTCTCAACATGTCTCTCCCTCGCTCCTTTTGTCCATGATCTAACCATTCCTCTTCCAGAATCTTGACCAAACAGCCCAGTCATTTGCCACTGCCTGGGTCTATGTATTTTTTCTATTTTAGTCCACTTCTTCCCCTGCACAATTCTTTGGTATATTATCTGGATCGCTATCCCATTGCGATTTCTCACTTTGTTCATTCCTGGGCATTCCCTGAGCAAGGCTGTAAGACCAGCAGTTTGAATACACCTGCCCTGGACCCAACCTGACCCACCTGGGATTTGAACTCAGCCTTTCCCTCTCTCTATCAGTTGGTCATAATAGACACCCAAATTGTGGCCATTGTGGGGTCAGCTAAAGGAAGGCCCGGAGTAGTATCTGACATGGGCATCTCAGTCACATATTTGTGCAGCTGGCTTATAATTTTTGATCCTGCTCAGACCCACTTCAGGAGCACTGTTCTCATCATACAATTAGTTGCCACTGTACATTCCCAAGCTTATAGATGTTTTCGTCATTTACCCAAAAAATTATAGTTTATTAGAACATGGTTTTAATAGTGTTCGCATTTACGGATTGGATATACAAAGACACTGAGTCTTCACTCTGACCAAAGTGTCCAGGACTCTCCACACTGTCCCTATGTTACCCTTAGCTCAATCTTTATTCCTTCCCACCCCTCCATCCCTGACTTGATAATCTGAGTTTTATGACCCAAGGCCAAGGGTTTGTCTTCATTTAATACTGTCTCTTACCTTGTTTTGTCGCTCTATGGTCCACAGATGAGTAACATCATCCATTCTCCCTCTGACTTATTTCACTTAACATAATGCCCTCCAGTTTCAACTGGGTTACAGCAAACTGGAAGATTTCATCTTCTCTTCCTGCTGCATCATATTCCATTGTGTATGTTTGCCACAGCTTCTTTACCCATTCATCTCCCATCAGACATCTGGGTTGTCTCCATATCTTGGCTATTGTACTCAGTGCTGCAATGAACTTAGATGTACATATGTACTTATCTCTCCCCTTTTTTTGTTTGTTTTTTTTTGGGGGGGGGCACACCCGGTGGTGTACTCCTGGCTCTTTGCATAGGGGTGAATCATGGTGGTGGTCTTGGGACCATATATAGTCCAACCTGGGGAGGCAGCATACAAAGCAAACACCTTACACCCTATACTAGCTCTCTAGCTCACAGTGTGCGCAAAAAAAATTGCAAACAAATGGTTTTGTGTTTGGGGAGGGAGTAGACGCCAAGTGGTGGGATTGCTGGGTCGCCTGGAAGCTCTAGGCTAACTCTGATGACCTCAATAGTCTGCAAAGGTTCACAGGGAGGCAGCATGCTTATGGCGTCATGTTCATCAGACCAGCTGTGCAGGAAGTGTTATTCTGGCGGTCTTGATAAGCTCCAGCACCAGAGAGATAGTGCAGAGGGTAGAGCACAGAAATAAAGCAACCTGAGTTGTCTCCCATTGTAGGTACGAGCAGCCTCCGGAGTCCCTGGTGGAGGAGAGTGATCTATTTGCACAGCTATGCAAATCAAGGTCTCCCCATCCCCCCCCCCCAGCCCCACCTCCCCCAGTCGCCTGGGCTGCATTCATTCTCATTGTCAGACCTTCGCGTTTCCTCTCAACCCTCCAATCCCCTCCTGCTGGAAGCAAAATCCCCTTCATCATCTTAGACCCTTTTGTTTTTCTATTTCAGAGAGCTGCAGAAAAGCTGACCACCAACTTCTGTGCAAGCAAGCACCCCCCCCTCCACACCCCAATATACTTGAGTGCGGGAATTAATCTTGATGTCCCCAGGCTGAATAATCCTGGTTTTTTAAAGCGTGTCCATCGGTTCTGTTCTCCAGGCTCTTAATCATCTTCACAGTTGTAAGCTGTCACCCCCAGTTGCTCCCTGTAGACAGGCCCGCAGGACTCCGGGGACCACCAGATGCAGGTTTTAACCTGGAGAAGTTCACTGGCGGGGGAGGTACCCCTTGGCTGTAAATCACCATGGTCCCCCCCCACCCCTCGCCTCCTCCCCAAAGCAACAAGCCCCAGCTTGCGGCTGAAGGCCATAAAACTTCTCTTCTTTAAAGGGCTCCTTTGTTGCCTCTGCTCATTGTAGCTGGCCGGCTGGTCCACCAAAGGCCCATAAACCTTCCCCCCAGGCTTTGTGTGGGTGACCTGCGCCTTAGCCACCCCACCGTACGCACACAATGAAACTGTGGCTGGGTGAACCCACCACAGACCGGACTCAATTTGCTTGTGATTTGTTTGTTAGCTTTACAAACGGCTTTGGGGCCCAGACCACCCCTTCCAAGCCCTAACTATACCCTCGGTGGAAGCTGGGGGCTTCCCTGAAAACTGGAGACAGAAGTGGTGTGGTGGTGGTGGTAGAGGGGAGGGGGGCGCTCTCAGGTTTCCATAGAGATTTCAAAAGAGTTCACCTTGGCCTGAGCGGGTAGGACATTGGCCTTGCACGTGGCCAACCGGGTTCAATCCCCGCAGCCCATATGGTCAACCGCACACTGCCGGGGATTAATTCCTGAGTGAAGAGTCAGGAGTAAGCCCTGAGCAGCCCCAGGTGTGGACCCAAACAAAGTGTGGGTGTCCTTGAAGGAGGAGCCAGCAGGTAGAGAGGCAGGGCAGGCCTGGGTGCTAAACCTCTTGCCCATCAAGGCCAGGGTTGGTTCCCTGAGTAGCACCAAGACCCCCTCCTGCCCCGTGGGGTATGAGTCCCCATGTCAACTGCCCTTTTGACATGAAGAAGGGAAGTCCAGGCAGTGCTTGGGGTTTGGTCCTGGCTTTGTGCTCAGGGATCACTCCTGGCAGCGCTCTGTAATCATAGGTGGTGCTGGGGATCAAACCTGCATCAGCCACATGCATGATCAATGCCTGAACCCCTGAACTATCTCTCTGGCCCTTTTTTTTCTTTTCATTTTTTTCCTGTTTTTTTTGGGGGGGGGCACCATGAGATATACCATTACAAAGTTGTTTATGATCAAGTACCAGTCATACAAGATTCCAACACCCATAGTGTACATTTCCCGACACCAATAACCAGTATCACCAGTTTCCCTCCTGCCCGCCTCCTCTGCCCCCTGCCCTCCCCAAATCTGCCTCTATGGCAGTTCTCTCTCTCTCTCTCTCTTTCTCTCTCTCTCACACACACACACACACACACACACACATTTTCCTTCTAGGCACTGTGGCTTGCAATACTGAAAGAGCATCATGCATATCACTTAACTTCCTTTCAGCCCTCAGTTTGTGTACAGAGAGAGAGATTACTTTTTAGACCACGTCCAGTAGTGTTCAGGGGCAATTCTGTGCTCTGTGCTCAGGAGGGACCCCTGGTGGTACACAGGAGACTATATGTGTACCAAGAAATGAACGAGGGTCAGCCATGTGCAAGGAGGGTAGCTCAACCCCTGACTCTCTGATACTCAAGGGACATTGAAAACCAGCAAGTCATGACAAGGAAGTTGAGGAATTAAGGAGTGGATTGCTCATTTACTGAGTCCTGCACCAGTGATTTTGAACCGCACCCTCCTCTAAGCTATTTGGGAGCCAGGGATGGATGAAGTGATGGATGAAGCCTGAAACATAATACAGCAGGTAAGGTGTTTGCCTGAAATGCAGCCAACCCAGCACCCCATGGGGGTCCCCCAACCCCTGCCAGGAGTAAACCTTGAGCACCACCAGGTGTGACCCAAAACAACAAATAACAAAAAGTGATATAGCACCTGACTTGCATCACACACACACACACACACACACACACACACACACACACACACTAGTCATTAAATAAGTCAAACTTAACATACTACATAAAAGTCATATTAGCAGTTATCTCCAGAGGTGAAGAGAAGGGAATTAACTGTAAAGGAACAGGAGAGAATTCTCTGGAAGCAACGGGAAGGTTCCATGTCCTCATCTGAGTGCTGCCCACACTTATACACATATAGGAAATAGCAAGGAGCCAGGAAGATGACACAATGGGCTGGAGCACATGCTTGGCATACACAGTCCCTGAATTTGATCCCCAGGACTGCCTGGCCCCCACACACTGCCCGAAGCAGCCCCTGAGCACTGAGCTGAAAGTAGTGCCTGAATGCTCCTATGTGGAACACCCCCAAAATAAAACAAGAAAAAAAGAAAGAAAGCAAACTCTCCTCTTAAGAGTTATATTCTTTCCTGCAGAGAAGTTACATGTTACGCTGTCATGGGGAACAAAAGCCCTGAATTCTGACCTCCAGACTAAGAGCTAATAAATGGCTGCCACTGCATCATGCTGAACATCTGGGATCTACTGTGCTGCCAAAGAAAATGAACACACCTTGCTTCCAACCTTGGCCCTGCCTTCAGGTGGTTGTGTGACCAAAGATCTGGTGCTCACCCTCTCTGACTTTGAACTCCTCACTGTATTACTGTATCACTGTCATCCCATTGATCATCAATTTGCACGGGCAGGCACCAATAATGTCTCCGTTCGTCCTAGCCCTGAGATTTTAACAGCCTCTCTTTACTCGTTCTTCCCAGCGGTGCCGCATTGGAAGCTCTTTCAGGGTAAGGGGAATGAGACCCATCATTGTTACTGTATTTGGCATATGGAATACGCCACAGAGAGCTTGCACGGGCAGGATGTTCTCGGTACCTTGCCAGGTTCTCTGAGAGGGAGAACTAGGCTATAAGAGGTCACACGCTTCCAGGAGCGTTGCCTTATAGTCTCTGGATCTTGGCTGTTGATGGGATTACACAGTGTTAAGGGCAGTTTGTGGGTGTGGCCGCCAAGCTACTGGAAAATGGGGGGTCTGGGTGGAGGAGGCCCAGTCCTGATCCCAGCAGGCTTGGAGATCTCAGCCCTGGGTCCCCCACACCTGGGTTCCTCTGCCAGTTCCTTCATGCGTGAGGCTCATCTGAGCATGTGGAGAGGGGCCTTGAGCATGGCTGTGGCTGGGTTCTGGAGGTCTTCAGCTGCCGGGGCTCTGTTTGGGGCAGGGAGAGAAACTCAACCTGCCCCGCTCTGAAGGGCCCTGGTGAAGACAGCCAGGCACGGGGGCAAGAGACCTCCTCACTTAAGAAAACAAAAACTCATTGGCAGCCTGTGCAGTTCATGTGAAGATCTAGTTTGTTCAGGTCTGGCGAAGCACTTTGAAAGTGGAAGTAACTTCAAAAGGGAAAGTTCATTATTGTCATATTAAAAATACCCCCCCGCCCCCCTTTTAAATTTTTTTAAATTTTGTTTGTTTGGGTTTGGGGGCCACACCCAGCTATGCTCAGGGATTACTCCTGGCTCTGCCCTCCAGGATCACTCATGGTGGGAGTTGGAGGACCACATGAGATGCAGGGGATCAATCTCCAGTCGACCACATGCAAGGCAAGTACCCTGCCCACTGTCCTATCTCTCTGCCCCTGCCCTCTGAGTGTGGCCAGGAAATGTTTCCCACCAACCCATCTGGAGCCGATAAGCCCCACTTTTGTGCCTGGCCCTCAGCTTTCACATGAGCTGAATGTGGGTGTGACCAGTGTTGCTTCTGGGCTTGAGGATGGAGGAAATGAAATGTGCCCCCTACCTCACACCGCCCCCCATCCACATCGCTTGGTTTCCATCACCGACTGACACAGACAAATGCCTTCATATTTATTATTGGCTACTATTTTTCATCATCCCAGCATAAAATATATATCAACCAAAAGGAAGTTTTAGAACAAATTCTTGGGAAATTTTTTTTCACCGCTCTGAAAAAAATAGAGCCTGTAGCTAGTTCTCCCTCTGACGGGAGAGAGGGCCCATCTGGCTGACCCTGCTCCCTCCTCAACCACTGATCTTCCTTTCCTTGAAGGACCACAACTTATTCTTTTCTTTTTGTTATCCCTCTCTACCCTCCGTTGTTTTCACTGCATTATTCTCTGAGGGTCGCACATCAGGCTGTGGTGCTCCCACACTGGGCTGTGTGGAGCTCACCAAGGATCTGTGCTTCATCATCATCATCATCATCATCATCATCATCATTAATGTTGGGCTTTGAGTCACTTCCGGCAGTGCTCAGCGCTTACTCCTCACTCTGTGCTCAGGGATCATTCCTAGTGAGGCTCAGGGGGTTACCTGGGTTGTCAGTGGTTTGAACCTGGTTGGCTGCGTGCAAGCAAGTGCCCTAGCCCATGGACTATCTCTCTAGCCCAAGGATTTGTAGTTTTTGGTTTTTTGGGGGGGCACTTCTGGTTGTGCTCAGGGCTCATTCCTGGCTTTGTGCTCAGGGCTCACTCCTGCTGGGTCTCGGGGGACAGTATGGGTGCCAGGAGTTGAATCTTGGTCAACTGCATGTACTTGGTTGACCAGCGGGCCTTACTTGCTGTACTATATCACTCTGGCTGGTTGTGATCCTTTAGCTTCAGTGCTTGCTCGGTGGCTCACCTAGGCACACTCTGTCTTTTTCTCTGTGTGTCTCTCTGTCTCTCTGTGTGTCTTTCACATGGGGGGCTATGCTCATGGTTATCCCTGGCTCTGCACTCAGGGATCACTCCTGGTAGGGTGGGGGGATCCTATGGCATGGCAGGGAATGAACCCAGGTGAGACACACACAGAGGAAGTGCTTTACCCACGGTACTATCTCTCTGGCCCCCTGAGCTCACGCTCTTACTTGACATGCACACAGGCCATGGATGTGGAGTTCCTCAGGGTTGATGTGGTGCTCACACAGATGCTCGCCAGAGGGTGCACTTCTTGGCCAAGGTACTTGCATTTCTTTTGCACAGCCTGACTTGCTGGGGCTTGCATGCCTTTTTGTCGGGGCTCATACTTGGAGAACCTGGCAAGCTACCGAGAGTTTCCTGCCTGCATGGGAGAGCCTGGCAAACTCCCCGTAGCATATTCATATGTTAAAACCAGTAACAATGATGGGTCTCGTTCCCCTGACCCTGAAAGAGCCTCCAATGCGGCACCATTGGGAAGGATGAGTAAAGAGAGGCTGCTAAAATCTCAGGGCTAGGGCGAATGGAGACGTTACTGAGACCGCTCAAGAAATCCGATGATCGATGGGATGATGATGATAATGATGATGTGTGGGACACTGGAGATTTGAACTTGTGACCAGAAGCGTGCACGCTAGACTTGCAAAGCCTCTTTGCTATTCTGGTTGCTCCTATCTTCAAAAGAGTTTTATCACTGCCTTCCCCCCCACAAGTTAAACTGTATAATGGACTAAAATCTTTTCCTTATGTTGGTCAAATTACAGCATGATACTTTCCATTTGTTGTGGGGAGTGGGACATATGCCATTAGTGCTCAGGGCTTACATCTGACTCTGTGCTCAAGGATTACTCCTGGCAGATCTCAGGGGACTCTAGTTGGTACGGGGATTGAATCCAGATTGGCCGTGTGCAAGGCAAGTGCCTTACCTGCTGTACTATCTCTCTGGCCCCCACTAATCTCCCCTCTTTAGTTTTTTCCACTCCTCCTTCCTGTCATTTCCACACTGATGTGCCAGAGGCCCCCAAATATTTACAGGGTGCCTTTGATTGGATCATTATTCAGGGATAATCTAATCCCATACTAAAATGTTTTGTGAATGTTTGACACAACTGGCCCACATAGAAAATCATGGTGTTTTTTTTTCTTGCACAATCCTTCCTTTGGAGTTAATAGCTGTTTGGCTTTCAGTTCCCTTGGTCCTCTACATTCTTATCAATAACACAACTGTAAGCTTTGCCAGGTGTCTAAATCTCCTCGGAAGACATTCAGACCCGTCAAGGATTCCATCGATTTCATCTTATGGAAAATGTCTCTCCTGCGGCTTTCTAATCTGTCCCAATCTAGCCCAGCTGCCCTCCAGGCCCGGCCTATCCACGCCTTTCAGATCTATGGAGTGAGCCCCAGCATCCGTGCCAGGCACGGTCAGAGCCCATGCTCACAGCACGCTTATCAGGCACTTCCACATTATTCCCAGGACACCGAGTGTTAAGGAGGTTAAATAACCCCATCAAAAGATGACTGGGGGGGCTGGAGCAATAGCACAGCGGGTAGGGCGTTTGCCTTGCACGCGGCCGACCCAGGTTTGATTCCCAGCATCCCATATGGTCCTCTGAGCATAGCCAGGAGTAATTCCTGAGTGCAAAGCCAGGAGTAACCCCTGTGCATCGCCAGGCATGACCCAAAAAGTGAAAAAAAAAGATGACTGAGGCCGGAGCAGTAGTACAGCAGGGAGGGTGTTTGCCTTGCACATGGCTGACCCAAGTTTGATCCCCGGCATCCCATATGGTTCCCTGAACACTGCCAGGAGTAATTCCTGAATTCAGAGCCAGGAGTAACCCCTGAGGGTCGCCGGATGTGACCCAAAGAGCCAAAAAAAGATGACTAATGGAAGAAGCTCATTTCTTTTGGGGGGGCCACACCCAGCTGTGCTCAGGGCTTCCTCCTGGTGCTGTGTTCAGGGATCACTTTTGGAAGGGCCCAGAGTTCAGGAATTTTCAGGCACTGGAAATGGGCAGAAACTCTCCTGCCCTGCTGGACGTCCACAGACAGTTGGGACCAGGGGCCAGAGTTCTCTTACCCTCAGATCACAGCTGGTATTCCCTCCCCACGGTTGCCATGAAGGCTTTCCACGCCCACCTTCCCGGAGCCCAGCTCCCACCAGTGGGACGGTGGGATGGTGTCCTGGGGAAGAGTCCCTGGTGCCGGGACAGCTCAGGCTGGATCCTCCCCGCTGCTCAAGCATGTTCCAAACAGCCAACCCCCTGAATTCAACCCCTCTCTGCTGAAATCCCTGGAGAGGTCCCGCCCTTCGCCTGCCTCCCAGGAGTGTTCTTCTGGTGACAGCCACACCAGTCACACCACAACTGCTTTGGGAGTAGAGCCTTCACAGGCAAGGTTTTTATTTGGCCGTGCCTGATGGAGCGTCTTCAGTTCCCCCAAGGTTGTGCTAGAGGCATTCCCTTTCCCAGCGAGCTGGAAATATCCTTCTCCCCCGTCTTCCGCTCCTTCCCTTCTTGGAGGCAAAGGCTCTCCCCAACCCCCACACCCAGGCATCCTCCTCCACTCTTCCCTGCTGACAGAACTCAATTTTGCTTGAGTTGGAGGCAAGGCTCCCTTATTGTAGGTAATAGACTCATGTGGTGCCTTAACAACTGGGATCCGTCCTGAGACATGGCTCATTAGGTGATGTCGTCGTTGTGGAAACGTCATAGGGAGAACGCACACTAGGGGGTGACAGCCAGGCCACACCTAGGCTATAGGGAACGCCGTCCTATGTGGGGGGTCTGTTGTGGACAGAAATGCCATTAAGGCATGTGTTCTATGATGCATTTGTAACCCAGGGGGGAAAGTCTCCAGAGGGGTCGGAAGAGAATTTTTCTTCCTGAGAAGAAACAAGGAGAGAGGGTTCTCATTGCCTAATCATTCCCCACACACTTTCTCTCCCTAAGCAGGGTGTGTGATGCCAGGAGCCACAGCAGTCATCTTGACATCACAAGGTAGTTTGCTCAGAGAGAAACGGGGCTGAATGGGTAGGCTAGACAGAGGCGCTGACAGAGCCAGGTCTCAGGGATAAGCCATGGGCTTGTGGGCAAACCCTGCAACTATCTGCCTGCAGACTTCTTGCTAGATAAGAACTGAAGGTCTTTGACGATTTCGGTCCTTCCCAACTGTGGTCTTGAACCAGCACCCAGGGCTACGTATCCTGGACAGAGTGCAAAGGTCACATTCTAATCACCAGAGGTATACTTCTTCCCCATGCTTTAGGTGAGCCCTTGGGGAGTGAGAGCAAGAAGGGTGTGGAATTGTTCCGTTCTGTGACGCCAGAGAAAGCATCGCCCAGGACTATGTTTGTTCCACGAATATTAGTGCCAGCGCCCACGGTCCATGGCAAGCCTTATTTCCTGCTGCTTTTCTTCCTTATTTTTATCAAGGGCACATTTTCGTTATCTTCAAGGCTTTTATAGCTTTGTATCTCTGCTTCATTTTAGTACATTCCGCTGTTATGATTTATGCTACTTTTACTGGCTCTTTACCCTCGGCACATAAACATGCTTAAGTTTTCCACCACTTAACAAAAATAAAAAACTCTGCTTTAGCCCCACTTTCAGCACTCTTATTCTCCCTCCCTCTCCCCACCTCTCTGTCACACACACACACACACACACACACACACACACTCACACACACACACACACAGCCCTTTTCATCCCATAATGCTATTTTCCAGCATGGTTTTTGGCCAGGATGCTGGGAATCTCCCTTAACCGTGGCAAGACAATGGAAGGGAAGCAGTCCGGCCAACAGGATCCCGGGGCTTTTTTCCTGTGACCCCACGCTCTCTCGTCTACAAGCTTGTCTTTGGAGTGACACCATGTTTTTCTTATTTTCTTCCAAATAACCCTCAGTTCAGCCAGAGCCTTCTACCCCCAAAGCTCCCAGCCCCAGGAAAGCGCCCTCTTGCTCGCTTCCGGGTTCAGAAGCACAGGGAAAGATTCTGATTGGTCCAGCCCAGGTGAGTGAGTTATCTGCCCGTGGATCAATCAACCGTGGCACCAGGAGGCAACGTGACTAACAGAGACAGATTTACAGAGAGGAGAATGAAAGAGTCAGCCTCTCCGCTTCTCCAACCCACAGCGCTTCCTTCCTGGGTCAGTTATTTGCAACTTTGACCTTTCTCTTCACCTGCCGGCCACTCCTGAAGGCTTCGAAGGCCGCTCTGGGGCTAGGATGAGCCTCAACAGGCTGGCCTGAGGCTTGTGGTTGAAGGGTGCGACCACCTTCCCCTGGGACAAGGTGTCCGGGTTCAGTCTTGGCTTTGATGGGCCCAAAGCGGAACTCGGGGGCTCTTGCAGGCCCCGGCCGGACGGGACCGGTCCGTGGAGACTGCGCAGTAGAACCCTTGCCCACCTCTAGTCTCCTGGCCCTTCGTGACTGTACTAAACACACCCCAAGGCGTGTCTCTGCCATTTTCTGGGCATGGCATGAGTGTGCCTTGTAGGTTCCTCAATTACTCACGCTCAGCATCCTCATGAATATGCATAAGCTTCCTGAAAACTACTAGAATATGTATCAGCTGTGACGCCACTCTAGGTCTGGGGGAATCAAACCCACCTCAGCTGTCCCTGCACTTTGCCTGACACCCGAAATATGCCTCCTTCACACCGACGGCTACTCAGCCCTCTTCTCACGTCACCACCACAAGGCCACCGCGTCACACCAACACCCCCTAGCTGACTTCAGCCTGCGTCTCCAGGGGTACAGCTCAGCTGCCTCAGCGCCCCAGAGAGTCCACGTTGGGGACCACCGAGACGTAGGCATAGGTCCCCTCGAAGGAAGAACTTGTCGCCCACTTCACACATAGAAGTCTAACAGCCGAGGGGCCGGAGCGATAGCACAGCGGGTAGGGCGTTTGTTTTGCACGCGGCCGACCCGGGTTCAATCCCCGGCATCCCATATGGTCCCCCAAGCACCGCCAGGAGTAATTCCTGAGTGCAAAGCCAGGAGTAACCCCTGAGCATCGCTGGGTGTGACCCAAAAAGCAATAAATAAATAAATAAATAAATAAAGTCTAACAGCCGAAGCTCCTGGCCTCGAAGCTCTACTCTTCCCAGACAGCCCGCATCCAATCCACTGGACATTTTATGAGGGGGTCCCACTGTGCAAAGCCCCCTGTCTCAGCGCTCCCCAGGGCCAGCTTGGCAGCGCCAACCCTCTTTCGCCCCATCCTGCTTCCTCCGCTCCTTCCACAGATGCTGTCCCTAATAACGGTCTTGCCTGCCAAACTCCATTTCAGTATCTGCCTCCAGAGAGCCCAACCTGTGACAGCCGTCTCCTAGAGATCCCCGGGGGCCCCGGGCGCCAGTTGCTCACAGGGAGAACCGGGTTGCTAATGTTCCCTTCGGTGGCTTCTTTCCCTCCCCGCCTCATTTCCCTCCCCCCTTCTCCATGTCTCCAAATTTCCGCAAATCTCCTTGAGAACAAACCACGCTCAGACCCCAGGGTCTGGGAACAGTGACGTTCTGGCTAACTGCAAATGGCCTACCTCGATCCACATCCGGTGCGGCTCTGGCCCCGAGTTCTTCTCCCCACTGACCACCCCCCAACTCCCCTTGTCTTCCTTGCTGACCTGCTTGCTGGGTGTTGCATTACTGAAGATGGGGGAGGGGGGGTGTTTCACACACAATCCCGGCTAGGGTGCTCACACATTGTCAGCAGCATGCTGGCTGGGGTGGCGCCCTTGGCCCGGGTGTCTGCTGAGGTGGTCTGCACTCCTGCACAGTGCTCTCCGGGGCTCACGCATTCAGACTACGGTGCTCAGTCAGCTTTCTAGTTGCAGTTCTCCCCAGGACTCACACCCCTTTTGTGTCGCTCACACACACCTAGCTGAGATGCAGGCAGAAATCCCTGGTGGCTGCTGGGCTCACACAGCAGAACTCACAAGAACTGTGCTCAGCACATGTGGTGACACCGGGGATTGAACTCGTGACCATAGGCTTACGAAGCAGGCGTTCTAGGGCCCTGGGTTATTCCTCCAGGCTCAGGAGGTCATCTGGAAATGCTTTCCCCCTCAACTTGCTGGGTGTCCTGGCCTCCTTCTTCTGCCCACTTACACTATTATAGCTTGGCCTCCTCCTACACCCAGCCTCTCCCAAGAGATCCCAGTCACTTTCCTGGAATCCCTCCCACCATCCCATAGCGTTGACCCACTATGTGTCTCCTGCCCTGTTGTCTGCCCTCCCCGGCCCCCCCCCCACCCCGCCTGAGGCTGGGCTCCAGGATCCAAAGGTCTCTGGCTATGTCTCTGCACAGGTCCGACCAGTACTTCAAGTTAACAAAGGAGCACATTGCCTTTTTGTAAATCACTGTCTCCTTCTACTCAGCAAATAACATCACTGTTTGTCCCCTGCAAAAGCCAGCTTTGTGGAATTCACCCAACCTCTGACCCCTCTTTCCAGGCCCTCAGGAGTACTGGCTGACCCCAGTGTGAACACTCATCCGTTCCACCACCACCACCACCCCGCCCCGCCCCCAACCAATTTCCCCAAGCCCCGGCTCTGTCTTCCACTGGCCTCCTGACCTGACGTGAGCAGTCAAATATCTCTTAGCCTCAGTTTCTGCACCTGTAAAATGGGCTGGTGATAATAGCACTTACTCAAGTGCTGCTGTGAGATTTACAAGATATTGCACAAGCAAAGAGCCTAGAGAGGTATATGGGTAAGTCTATTGCAAACCACAACACCCAAAAGGAGAGGGAGAGAGAGAGAGAGAGAGAGAGAGAGAGAGAGAGAGAGAGAGCAAAAGGGAATGCCCTGCCACAGAGGCAGGGTGGGGAAGGGGGAACGGGGTGGGGATGGTGGGAGGGATGCCGGGAGCATTGGTGGTGGAAAATGGGCACTGGTGGAGGGATGGATACTTGACCATTGTATGACTGAAATGTAAGCATGGAAGTTTGTAAGTCTGTAACTGTAGCTCATGGTAATTCACTAATTAAAAAAATGGGCATATTTTGACCCAGCAATACCACTGCTGGGAATATATCCCAGAGAAGCAAAAAAGTATAGTCGAAATGACATCTGCACTTATATGTTCATTGCAGCACTGTTTACAATAGCCAGAATCTGGAAAAAATCCGAGTGCCCTAGAACAGATGACAGGTTGAAGAAACTTTGGTACATCTATACAATGGAATACTATGCAGCTGTTAGAAAAAATGAGCTGTTAGAAAAAATGTTAGAAAAACTTTGCATATAAGTGGATCATCATGGAAAGTATCATGCTAAGTGAAATGAGTCAGAAAGAGAAAGACAGACATAGAAAGATTGCACTCATCTATGGAATATAGAATAACAGAGTAGGAGACTAACACCCAAGAATAGTAGAAATAAGTACCAGGAGGTTGACTCCGTGGCTTGGAAGCTGGCCTCACATTCTGGGGAGAGGGCAGCTCAGATAGAGAAGGGAAAACCAAGTAAAATGTGGTTGGAGGCCATGCGAGGGAAGGGTGATGCGTGCTGAATGTAGACTAGAGACTGAACACAATGGCCACTCAACACCTTTATTGCAAACCACAACACCTAATTAGAGAGAGAGAGAGAGAACAAAAGGGAATACCCTGCCACAGTGGCAGGGTGGGGTGGGGGGAGATGGGATTGGGGAGGGTAGGAGGGATTCTGGGTTTACCGGTGGTGGAGAATGGGCACTGGTGAAGGGATGGGTTCTCTAACTTTGTATGAGGGAAACATGAGCACAAAAATGTATAAATCTGTAACTGTACCCTCACGGTGATTCACTAAGTAAAAAATAAATAAATTATTTTAAAAAATGGGTATATGGGTAAGTACTCCATTATGGGAACTCTTTTATATTATTATTATTATCATTACCCTTGTTTAGGTTCTCATCAGTGTCCATCTTGTGCTCTCATGGATTTCTTGCCATTTTTTATTTTTCTTGTCTGTTTGTCTTTTTTTAGTTTTGGGGTCACTTCCACCAATGCTCAGGGTTCACTCCTGGCTCTGCATTCAGGAATTACTCCTGGCAGTGCTCAGGGAACCATATGGGAGGCTGGGAATCAAACCCAGATCAGGAACACACAAAACAAGTTCCTTACCCGCTGTACTATATCTCCAGCCTCTTCTTCTTTTTCTTCTTCTTTTTTTTTTTTTACCAGAGCCCGGCAAGCTCCCGAGAGTATCCCGCCCACATGGCAGAGCCTGGCAAGCTCCCCATGGCGTATTCGATATGCCAAAACAGTAACAACAAGTCTCACAATGGAGACATTACTGGTGCCCACTCGAGCAAATCGATGAACAACGGGATGACAGTGACAGTGACAGTGACCATTTTTTCAAAATCCTTCTGGAGGTCTGGAATGTGGCTCTGTAGAGTACCTGCCTGGCATGAAGGCCACAAGTTCAACCCTATGGCACCGACCCATATCACCAGCTAAACACAACCCTTGGCACTACCCATGTGATCCCAGGTGCCAGAATACATATACAACCCCCACCAAGGGCGGGAGCACAATGGCCAACTCTGTACGTTGCAACAGCTACAAAGGGAAGAAGGAACGGAATGGATGCCCGGTTGACGTAAAACTTTCTGGAGTTAGGTTTTGGTCTGACTCATCGATGTATCTCTGACTACCTCTCCTACTTCCTATCAGCCATACTTCTCGGGGCTGATGGCATCAGAGTCGCTTGAGGAATTTCTTTGATATCCACCTAAGTGGAAGTTGAGTTGGGTATATATTTTGTTTGGGTTTAATGGGCTATTTTGTGTGCGATTTTAAGATTCTGCTGCCCCTCTGGGTATAAGTGTGGCTTCAAGAACTATTCTTTGTGTGTGTGTGTGTGTGTGTGTGCGCGCGCGCGCGTGTGTGAAAATACTATGCAATAAATCTATTTTTTTCTTGAATCACTGTGAGATAGACCCTTGCAAAGCTGTTCATGATTAGGTTTCAGTCATATAGTATTCCAACACACACCAGTGTACATTTCCCAGCACCAGTGTCCCCAGTTTCCCTCCCATCACCCCCACCCCTTACCCCACAGCCTGCCTCTATGGCAGGCAGTTTTGTTCTGTCTCTCTCTCTGTCTCTCTCTGTCTCTGTCTGTCTCTCTCTCCTCTTCTCTCTCTCCTCTCGTCTCTCTGTCTCTCTCCTCTCTCCCTTTTGGACATTGGGGTTTGCAATACAGATACTGAAAGCTTATCAGGAATATCATTTTACCTACTTTTAACACTCAGTCTTGTCCGGCGTGATCATTTCCAGCTATTACTGCCATACTGTTCCCTTCTCTACCTTACCGACCCTCCACCCCCCACACACTTGTGATTGATTCTAACCATTACAAGGACTATTCTTATTACTCACTGGTTTGACCCCCTGAGGAAAAAGTGTCAAGATTCAGGCCCACAGGTTGGAGCAATAAATAGTACAGTGGGTAGGGCTCTTGCTTTGCACGTGGCTGACCCGGGTTCGATCCCTGGCATCCCATAGGGTCTCCTGAGCCCAGTCAGGAATGAGCACAGAACCAGGAATAAGCCCTGAGCACAGCCAGGTGTGGCCCAGAACAAAACAAAAATTCAAGCCCGGAAGTATGAAAACAGTGTGACTGGAAACACACAGCAGTGGGCGAGAGACATGGTTTGCAAGGACTGGCACCCGAAACCACTTTAGAAAATCCTTCCGCTCATCAGCTACAGAAAAATCAGAAGCCAGCACGTTCCTTCTTTCCCAGACCTTCACAGAGGAAATTCTCTCTTACTGGGGATATAGCCTGCAACGAAACACACATAATGATTATGTACCAAATCTCTCTCTCTCTCTCTCTCTCTCTCTCTCTCTCTCTCTCTCTCTCTCTCTCTCTCTCTCTCTCTCTCTCTCTCTCTCTCCCTTCTAGTGGCAGGTCTCTGAAAACAGATGTCTCAGAATTCCTAATGTGTAGGCCACAAACCCATAAGCAATACAACTCACAGCGAGTCAGTGTTGGCGTGAAATCGTCTGTTTTCTTCACCCCAGCGAATCGCACCGCCTCTTCGACTCTCTGACGTCTCTTGCTCTGATGAGGCCTGGCAGGCCCCGAGAAAACAGCAGACGAAATTGCTCCTGACACAGCAAAATACCCTAAAGAAACGTATTTATCAATAAGTCAATTTTTATCCCATAAGAGTAATTCGATTACATAATTATGTAGCCCAATACAATGTAGTGGCAATTTAAGAAGGCATTTGAATTGCTCTTGTATGTCCTAATTTCTTATTAACTTTATATATTTTTTTCGGGATTATTGATCACACCAAAAAAATCAATCAACGAGTCCGCAGCCAAAATTGAAAGACGCAAGTACTATAGCGATGTGCGAGGCAGTTCATAAAAATACGTTATCACATTGTCGGGATTGGGGGAGGCTGATTCAGTATTTGTCCACTCTCTGAAATGCAGAATGTCTGGTTCTTTCTTGACACACCCAATTCATTACCTATACTCTGAGAAACTTTTAGTTCGGGAAGGGTCCACATCCCCCCCACCAAAAAAAAGAAATTGCATACGGCTCAGACCCCACAAGGCCCGGATCCTCCCCTGTTTTCATCCAGAGACCCCCACACATGTGAGGCACTGCCCGCTCCATATGTATTTCCACAGTCAGGCATGCTGGGCGAATCTCAAAAAAGAGAGAAGAAAGGACCAACGCTTTAAAAAAAAAAAAAAAAAAAAAAGCTACGCTTCTATCGTGTAATAGAGCTGGGACTTGGAAACCACAGAGGTGAAACGGTGGGGCAAATTCAATCAGCCGATTCCCACTTTGGGGACCGAGACACAGGGATGCTTGGCAAATAGAAAGAGGGAAAAGGAAAGAAAAAGGGGTGGGGTGGGGGTGGGGGAAGAGGCAGAGTGCGATGCAGTACTGCGTTTGACCACAAGATGGCAGTACAAGAGCGGTTTCTAGGTTCCGTCAAAAACTCATTACGCGCTAATGAAAGTAAAAGCTGGTTTCTACTGGAGCCTTCTTCCCGTGGCGTGGCCCAGTGCGCTGACTATTGTTCCATACTTTTGGGTTAAAGTCGTCACAAATCTGCAGCTTTGTTTGTTAATTCACCCATGGCCCGCTGTTTGTCTTCTAGACAAGTTTCCTTGCCTCTTATGGGAAAGGATTATGCTCTTATTAGCCATTATTAGAAGAATTTTCTGACTCAGAAGTTGCAGGACTAAAAGCTATAGTCTTCGCTCAATAATTGCCTGATAATTTGATGTTGTGCTTGGAACTTTCATTACCTGCCTTCCATTTCCCATGCATTTCTTTTTACCCCTCTATCCTGCCATCCTCCTCCCCCACCAGCCAGGCTCCATACAGAGGCAAACTGAAACACAGGCCCCCATCTGGCTGGGAGAGATACGGTTCCATCTAGCTTTACTGGGGCCCTGAGCAGGCTGAATTGCTCCTATGTTAACCATAAAAGACAAAACAACCAACCAGCCAAAACCACCCGGTTGCTAGCCTAGAGATAGACAATGAGGGAAATTGACTAAGTCAGACTTTCAGGATCAGATCCACCATTTCCCCTCCAGCATTAGAAGCTCTAGGTTCCCCCCACCCACCCACCCACCTCCACCGCTCCCACCCCCTCTCCCAAGATTTTGGTGGCGCTTTAAGCCAACCCCATTAATTCAGAACAAATCACACAAAAGCACCAGGGGATGATCCTAACTGACCATCTCCTTGACCTCTTTTCAGAGCTTTGTGTTTGCTTAGCATATTGGGGGGGGGGGGGTGTCTCTGTGGGGAAGGCCAAGGGCTTTGATCCCAAGATAACCAAGCTGCCAGCCTTTGTGTCTCTCCCCCCAACTCCACCTGGGGCCCACCAGGCTTGTCTTAGCTTCATGGCACTTGGAAATAAGCCTGGAGACCCACAGAGCTGCAAACCCGCAGTCCCAAGCAGCACTGTGCTGGAAGCCTTAACCAGTCTCCCCTGCTTTTTGACTGGACTAGAGCGATAGCACAGCGGGTAGGGCGTTTGCCTTGCACGCGGCCAACCCGGGTTCAATTCTCCCGTCTCTCTCGGAGAGCCCGGCAAGCTACCAAGAGTATCCCACCCACATGGCAGAGCCTGGCAAGCTACCCGTGGCGTATTTGATATGCCCAAACAGTAACAACAAGTCTCACGTTGGAGACGTTACTGGTGCCCGCTCAAGCAAATCGATGAACAACGGGACGACAGTGCTACAGTGCTAGAGTGCTACACTTGCATATCCCATGGGGCCATGTGCTAATTTAGCAAAGCGGGCAGAGGAGCCCCGGACATCAAGAGTTGTCTCCCCTCCAAAGGGCCCAGTCTTTGGCTTTGGAGACATCGCCTGCTTCGGCCAACAGTTTGGATCAAAAGGAGCAGGAAAACTGGGGCTGAGCGAGGAAGGGAGGCACCTAGCTTGAGATCCCAGCTGTGCAACGGGCCTTTCAGAATGAAGGACTTCTTTCTCCCTCAACCCCTGCACCCTCAGGTATCAGATCTTCGGAGAGTCCAGCCAAAACCCCATCTTTCCCCCTTCCCCAACCCATTTCCCAGACCTTAGGCGCTCTCGGAAACCCAGAGCATCAGAAGCCCACGCAGGCAGTCTCAGTGCGTGCCCACAAAAGTGACTGCCCCCTGTGGCCAGCTACCCTGCAGCACTGGAATCCTGCCACTCTCGACTCCAATTCAAAAAGTGCTGCGGGGTTTGCTTTGCTTCCTTTTTGGCTCTCAGGGGGAGTCACACCCAGTGGTGAGCAGGGCTTACAATTGGGTATTTTTTTTTTATTTTTTGCTTATGGGTCACACCCGGTGATGCACAGGGGTTACTCCTGATGCACACTCAGAAATTACTCCTGGTGGTGCTCGGGGGGGACCATATGGGATGCTGGGAATCGAACCTGGGTCAGCCGCCTGCAAGGCAAACGCCCTACCTGCTGTACTATCGCTTCTGCTGTACTCTTGGTTTGTTGGTCAGGGATCATTTCATTGGTGCTCAGGGGACTGTCGGATGCTGCGAGTAGAACTTGGGGCTCCTACATGCCAAG
The DNA here is from genome assembly GCF_027595985.1 of Sorex araneus. Classification (NCBI taxonomy): domain Eukaryota; kingdom Metazoa; phylum Chordata; class Mammalia; order Eulipotyphla; family Soricidae; genus Sorex; species Sorex araneus. The sequence goes on from NC_073313.1 coordinate 42,027,577, forward strand.
CCAGTGCAGCACAGTCTATATTGAGTATTCTCTCTCTGTCTCTGTCTCTGTCTCTGTCACTATCTCTGTCTCTGTCTCTCTCTGTCTCTGTCTGTCTGTCTGTCTGTCTGTCTGTCTGTCTGTCTCTCTCTCTCTCTCTCTCTCTCTCTCTCTCTCTCCCCGTGTTTGCTTTTCAGGACCATCTGCTGGTTCTTAGGGATTGTCTCCCAACACAATGAACCTAAAGCCATACCTGAGAGGTGTCTCACCCTACTGGAGAGTGTCCAACATGGACCTTGAGGCCTCTTCCTTCCTAGAGAGCAGTCCTGCCCGGCAGAAAGCAAATCCAAGGCATGTTCATCATAAATGTTCTAGAAGCCACACAGAAATCAAAAGAAAATGGTGGAAGTGGTGGCAAGCATCTACTTAACTCACTCCAAATGTTAGCATTTCAAAAAGGTAATTGAGGGGCCGGAGTGATAGCACAGCGGGGAGGGAGTTTGTCTTGCACGAGGCTGACCTGGGTTCGATCCCTGGCAACCCATAAGGTCTCCTGAGCACCGCCAGGAGTGACTTCTGAGTCCAGAGCCAGGAGGAACCCCTGAGCACTGCTGGGTGTGACCCAAAAAGAAAAGAAAAAGGTAATTGAGTTGAAAGAATTATGGAGGAGTGGGGTGGTTTGGGGTGTTGGAACAATACCCAGCGGTGCTCAGGCACTCCTCCAAGCTCTGCGTTTGGGGCTTGGTCCTGGTGGTGCTTGGTGGGGTGGGGAGCCATGAGGTTCCAGTGCTAGAACTTGGACCTCCCACATGTCAAGCCTGCGCTTCAGCTCACTCTCCAGCCCAAGGTGAATGAACTCCCAACATAGTCAACATCCACCTTCCTTGGGTTTGTACTAAATCTTCTGAACCCTGGGTGGCTTGACACAGCACTTCCAAATTTTCACTTTTCCCGTGGGCAGTGTTTGTTCGGTCACGGCGGCCTTATCTATAGCGGAGAATGTGGGCCCAGGTGATAAGCGAATGACGCCGCGGCAAGGCTAGTCCCCTCCGTGCCCCAGAGGTTCAGAACAGGACTTCTTAAACCCAAGTCACTTGGGCGCATGGGTTATTTCAACTGAGGTCTCTGGAGGCCCCAGCAGGTTGGGGGAAATATTCAGGGGATACCCTGAAGTACTCGGAGAGCCCAGCAAGCTACCGAGAGTATCCCGCCCTGCACGGCAGAGCCTGGCAAGCTCCCCGTGGCATATTCGATATGCAAAAAACTGTAACAAGTCTCACAATAGAGATGTTACTGGTGCCCACTCAAGCAAATCAATGAACAACGGGATGACAGTGCTACAGTGCAGTGCTACCCTGAATTACTTCAAAGACTGAAAACTGGGTGGAATCTTGACCGAAATAATGTTTCCACTGGAGAACCTCGTTTCTATAGAAGTCCTCCTCTCATGGTCATGTGACTCCCCCTTCAATCTCCTTGAACCCCAGGTCCCCATCCCCTTCCACTGCTTCTTTTGCTTCCCCTTCAGCTTTTGCTTCCCTGTGTGGCCTGTACGAATTGGACGGGTTTTGTTCTTTTCGCCTAGGAGTCCAACCGAGGCTCATCTTTGCTCGCGTCCCCAGATCAGGAAGGAAGCCAGAGGGCTGCTGAGGAATGTCCCCTCTGTTCCTCCAGCAGAATAAGATGGATGAGAAGCTGGGGTGTCAAAGCTGCACACATCCACTCCCAGGACCGGCGACTCCGAGACTGGTGACTCGTCAACCTGAACACAAAGGTACTCGCTGGCCTCCACCTCGCCCTTTCTCTGTTCATTGGGAAGAATGCTGCCTGCCTCGGGGGAGAACAGGATCTGTTCCCCAGATGACATCCCCAAAGCATAGGCATGAGGGAAGTTTACCCCAAGCAATACCTTCCTTGGAGGGGGGACCTCCCCAGGCCATGCTTAGGAGGCCCCGGGAATTGCACCAGCAATTCCGTGCCAACAGCCTAAAGATGCCTGAAGATGCGTTTCAGGCATTATCTGGGTCACCCCCAGAGGTATTGGGGGCCTCCAGGGCTGCCTGGTGATGCTCAGGGGACCAAGTGGTACAGGAACTCAAACCTGAGTCAGGTAGATATCTAGCATGCATCCTAACCACTATGCTATCTCGCCAACAATGGCTTTCTTTGGAAGTGCTCAGGGCTGACTCCTGGCAGGGATCAAACCCGGGTCAGCCACACACAAGGCAAGAGCCTCACTACTGTTGTATCTCTCTGGCCCTAATGGCTTTCTTCTGTCCCTCATCCACCCCCACACAACATCTGCCAGGACCAGCAGTCCAAAAACTGTTGCAAGAAACCCCGACAACATCTTTATTTCGAGTTGCATTTGCGTGATGAAGTCAAGAGCAATTTTCTAATCCCAATCAGGAAAGGAAGCATTTGGAGAGAGGTATAATGCTGTGTGTGCTTTGAGAAAGTTTAAAGAAAAAAAGCCACCTTTAATTAGATGCCAAGGATTGGAAATCTTGATTCAGAGCCTGAAATGGCTAATAAGGTTTTATTGTCGCTATTACTTAGAGGTTTTCTAGAACTTTTCAGCGGGTGGAGTGCTTTTCAATCACTTGAGAGAATCTAAGTTTGTTAACAGCAAGATGGAAAAAAAAAGTGTCCTGTTCATCAGCAGAGACACTATACGTACGTAAGAGTTTAAGTATTTTCAGAATTATGACCCTGCTGTGCCCACCAGTGAAATGCTTGATAGAGGCATTCACGGGGCATTCATGCACATGCCAGGGTTATGGCTCTGCTGATTCTGCGAAGCAGAACTTTCGCAAGCCAGGAGGAAACTGGGAAGTTGACTGGCGCGAGCATTAGCTGGCTCCACTTACACATCTGGAGCTTGTGGCTTTTTGTTTTGTTTGGGTTTGGGTTTGGGGGCCACGCCTGGCAATACCCAGGGCTTCCTCCTGGCTCTGCACTCAGAAATCACTCCTGGCAGCGCTCATAGGACCTAATGGGGTGCCCGGGATCAAACCCGGGTCAGCTGCGTGGAAGGCAAGTGCCCTACCTGCTGTGCCATCTCTCCAGCCCCTTCACACTTGAGACTTGAACATTTTTCTCAAGGAGTTCTGAAGGTTTCGGGGCTGGAGCAATAGCACAGCGGGTAGGGTGTTTGCCTTGCACACGGCTGACCCGGGTTCAATTCCCAGCATCCCATATGGTCCCCTGAGCACCACCAGGAATATTTCCTGAGAGCATGAGCCAGGAGTAACCCCTGTGCATCACCGGGTGTGACCCAAAAACCAAAAAAATAAAATATACAAATAAAGGAGTTCTGAAGGTTTTATGAAAGTATGATGTACAATCATGCATGATTCCAATATGGCAGAACTCACATCTGCTCAGGATCACCAAAATATCCCAGGATCCTGCCATGATGGTTGCTGTCATTGGAAATAAATTTGTACCAACTCCAGGGCCAGAGACATAGTACGGAAGATAAGGCATTTGCCTTACATGCAGCCAGAACACGTTAGATCCCTGGAACTACATAGGATCTCCAGAGTCCCACTGGGGTTGACCGCTGAACTCAGAGCTAGTAGTCACTCCTGAGTACCCCTAAATGTGCCCGCCCAGCAAAATTGTGTAAGTTCCTTTATAAATATTATCAGTGGGGTATCCTCAGCTCTAAAGCACATAAGAAATGGGTTTCCCTTCACTAGTGCTAAAGGTAAACTCAGCCCCATAGCCTTTCTGGATGTATCAGTTAGTTTCAGCTACGAACATGTCACCTAACAAAAAGCTCAAAACTCAGTGGCAAGTGATGGTGGATGCATCCAGATGGTAGCCAGGTAGAACAGCTGATCTCAGCTGGACTCACCCACAGCTGCTTGGTGGCTGATCTAGGCTGGCCTCGGCACCCCTCTGCTCTCATGCTTCTGACAGCTCACCTGGGATTATTATTCTGGAGGTGGCAGATGCCCAGGAGAGCAAGTGCCAACCCCTCAAGCTGTTTCCAGCTGCCAGTTAATGGCTTGTGGGCCAAAGTAACACGTGATTGAGCTCCCCACCCACAGCTGGGCTAGATCAGCCCTCCCCCCGGGGGATGACACTGCTAAGTCACATGGCCAAGAACACAAAGGAAAGGAAGCCTGGGAATTGTGACCATCTGTTTGTGTTAGGACAGGTGAGAAGGGACAGGAATACTTTTCCTGAACAGGGGAGGGATAACCAAAACAATAAATGAGGCAGCCATTTCAATGGAGAGAAAAGGTTTATCAATAGGTAACACCAGAGGGCTGGCGCGATAGCACAGTGGGTAGGGCATTTGCCTTGCATGCGGCCTCCCTGGGTTTGATTCCCAGCATCCCATATGGTCCCCTGAGCACCGCTGGGAATAATTCCTGACTGCATGAGCCAGGAGGAACCCCTGTGCATCTCTGGGTGTGACCCTTTCCCCCCCCCCACAAAAAAAAGAGGTAACACCAGGGCTGGAGTGATAGTGCAGCGGGTAGGGCGTTTGCCTTGCATACAGCCAACCCGGGTTCGATTCCCAGCATCTCATATGGTCCCCTGAGCACTGCCAGGAGTAATTCCTGCAGAGCCCAGAGTCACCCCTGTGCATCTCCAGGTGTGACCCAAAAAGAAAAAAAAAAGAGGTAACACCAAGCTAATGCCAAACACTGATCCTCCCTACTTATTGGCCAAAGGTAATGGATGATGTTTGACTAAATTCTCAGGGGCAATATTGACAGAAGATGAAGCAAGAATGTGTTTCCAGTGTGCCCTGTGGTAGACAGTACACAGAGGCGTGGCCCATAGCAACCTCCAGCCTGTCTTCTTAGAGGAACCAGTACCGAAGGCCTTAAGCGTCTGCCTCTGAAGGCAGGAGGACTTGAGAAACAGGTTCCTGTGGCCCTTCCTTGGCCAAGTCTGGGTGGCTGCCACACGTGGTGAGGAGAAACTGCTCTCTGCCATTAGGCTGGGCATCAGCTGGCCCCATGCCAGGTTAGTATTCCTGACCATCTGGCAGGTGGCACCTGGCCCTCTTCTAGAAGCAGATGGTTTCGGCTGATCCTTCCTTGCCAGTCTTTCCTGCAGTCACACTCCAAACCTGCTGTTTCTTCCTGGAACTTACTGGAACCTTCACAATTCTTCTATGTTCTGTATCTTTCTGAATCTTGTACCTGGCCACTGTATTCTTTCTTTCCTTCTTTCTTTCTTTCTTTCTTTCTTTCTTTCTTTCTTTCTTTCTTTCTTTCTTTCTTTCTTTCTTTCTTTCTTTCTTTCTTTCTTTCTTTCTTTCTTTCCTTCTTCCTTCCTTCCTTCCTTCCTTCCTTCCTTCCTTTCTTTCTTTCTTTTCATCTTCCTTCCTTTCTTTCTTCCTTCATCTTTCTCTTTGTCCTTCTTTCTTTCTGTCTTTTCCCTCCCCCTCCCTCTCTTTCTTCCTTCTTTCTTTCCTTCCTTCTTTCCTTCCTCTTTTACTTTTCTGCAATAGGACAGTAAGAAGTGGATTTGTATAGACAAGGGAAGAGGGAATCAATCATTTATCTCATCAAGGCCAAAACTGCAACCTTGCAGCAAAACACTAACACCTGTTTAATAAAACAAAGCCATGACAACAAACATGATTTCCCATTGCACTGATGTTGCCATCCAGCTCACCTCACATTCCTGAACCAAATCCGTTTGGCCTCCTTTGGCCTCCCGTGCATCTGAGGAAAGCTCCCAATAGCAGAAACTCCACAAGACCCACACGTGCCGCACACTCCACTCAGGTTGATGGTTTAGTGGCCCAAAGGAAGACATGAGTTTACAGGTTCTTTTTTTTTTTTTTTTTTGCTTTTTTGGGTCACACCCGGCGATGCACAGGGGTCACTCCTGGCTCATGCACTCAGGAATCACCCCTGGCGGTTCTCAGGGGACCATATGGGATGCTGGGATTTGAACCCGGGTCGGCCGCGTGCAAGGCAAACGCCCTACCCGCTGTGCTATCGCTCCAGCCCCGAGTTTACAGGTTCTTTTGTCTGTTTGATTTCTCTGACTGGTTTAAATGGCATTTCTCTTGATTTTATCCCCCTCTATGCTCAGAGATTACTCCTGGTGGTACTCTGAGAACCAGTGTTACTGGGGATGGAGTTCAGACCCTCTGCATGCAATGCCTGTACCCCAGCCCATGGCACTGTCTCTGGTTCTCTTTTTTGTTTTGTTTTGTTTTGTTTTTTTGCTTTTTGGGTCACACCCAGCAATGCACAGGGGTTACTCCTGGCTCTCTGCACTCAGGAATTACTCCTGAAGGTGCTTGGGGGACCATGTGGGATGCTGGGAATCGAACCCGGGTCAGCCGTGTGCAAGGCAAACGCCCTACCTGCTGTGCTTTCGCTCCAGCCCCTCTCTTTGGTTTTTCAAGGAAAGGAATGCATCAGGGCAGCTAACCGTAGAGGCTGTTCCCAAAGCAAATAAGGGTGTGGGCAGATGGATCTACCAGAGAGCACTTGCAGACTCATCTGGCTGCCCGGTCCAGAAAGAGCAGAAGTCCTTGTGTGGTGCCCGATCTGCTGACCTCCGGAGGGGCTGCCCAGCAAGCATCCAGCAATGTACAAAGATGCATAGACCCAGCTCTGTTTGGGATGCCTCTTCTGCCGTAGGGAAGAGGGGAGGAAGACCCAGAAACCAAGTCTTCAATAAGAGTGGGGCTGCCCTGGTCAATACTCACTGTTTTCTAGAAACCACATTGTGTGTCTGCGTGTGTGTGTGTGTGTGTATGTGTGTGTGTGTGTGTGTGTGTGTGTATGGTACCAGGGATCGAGCCCAGGGCCTCACACACTCAAGGCAAGTACTCTATCACTGAGTCACATCCCCAGTCTAGAAACCACATTGTTTATGGGCTGAAACAATAGTACAGCGGGTAGGGTGTTTGCTTGCACACATCAACACAGGTTCGATCCCCAAAATCCCATATGGTCCCCTGAGCACCGCCAGGAATAATTCCTGAGCTCAGAGAGCCAGGAGTAACCCTGTGCATCTCCGGGTGTGACTCAAAAAGAAAAAAAAAAGAATAGAAACCACATCGTGTAGTAAGATGGGGGAGGAAGACAGCTCTAAAAACTGAGCAGAAGCTTTGCCTGCGGGAGCCCCAGTTCCCATCCCCAGCCCTGCAACATCCCCCAAGCATTGACAGGAGTGACCCCTGAGTACTGAACAGGGTGTAGCCCCTCAGCACTACTGGGTGTGACCTCCCCCCAGTATAGAAATAAATACATACATAAATTGCTTAAAAGTAAGAATAAGGGGGCCGGAGCGATAGCACAGAGGGTAGGGCGTTTGCTTTGCACGCAGGCGACCTGGGTTTGATCCCCGGCATCCCATAGGGTCTCCCCAGCACCGCCAGGAGTAATTCCTGAGTGCAGAGCCAGGAGTAACCCCTGTGCATGGCTGGGTATGACCCAAAAAGCAAAAAAAAAAGTAAGAATGAATCGAATTCCTTTTAATAAGATACTTTCACTCAATACAGCAACTGACTATCATTTCCACGTGGAGTCCTTCCCAACAGTTGCAAAGAAGACATTTGGCTTTCTGCCTTTTGTACTAAATCTTGGGAGTGAAGCTCTTGCTAGATTGTTGCAGGGCATCTCGATTCAGAGAAACTGCATTTCAAGTGCTCTCTAGCCACATTGTAGGTGCTGTCACATTGTATCAATGAGTATATTTTCAGAAGGGAAGTCAATGGGGCTGGAGCAATAGCATGGCGGGTAGGGCGTTTGCCTTGCACTCAGCCAACCCGGCTTCGATTCCCAGCACCGTATATGGTCCCCCAAGCACCGCCAGGAGTAATTCCTAAGTGCAGAGCCAGGAGTAAACCCTGTGCATGGCTGGGTGTGACCCAAAAAGCAAGTCAAAAAATAATAAGGATGCCTCTCAAGAATAGAATGAAGGGACACTTTGTTACAGGGATGGAAGCCTTTTATCCATAAACCCTTGGGGGGGGTTGTTTGGGGTTGTTTTGCTTGGGGGGGACAACTGGCTCAGCTAGGACCTGCTCCTGGCTCTGTGTTCAGGGGTGACTCCTGAGAGGCTCAGGGAAACCATATGTGGTACTGGGGCATGAACCGGGATCTATCACATGCAAGGCAAGCACCTTAACCCCTGTACTATCTCTCACTTCCTATTCTAAACACTTGCTTCTGTGTGTGCATGCATAAACACTGAGGCTGGAACCCAGAACCTCACACATGCCAAGCCTGCTCTCTACCACTGAGCTGCATCTCAAGCCCATAAACCCTTTGTAGTACTTGAATTACATGCCAAACATATGGATTGTGAATTTTGAGAGAGCGAGCACACACCTTGGTATGAGAGAGAGAGAGAGAGAGAGAGAGAGAGAGAGAGAGAGAGAGAGAGAGAGAGAGAGAGAGCATATACCCCGGTGGTTGTTTGTTTCTTTGTTTTTGTTTTTTTACTTTTGGGGTCACACCCAGCAATGCACAGGGGTAACTCCTGGCTCATGCACTCAGGAATTACTCCTGGCAGTGCTCGGGAGACCCTATGGAATGCTAGGAATTGAATCCTGGTTTGCTGTGTGCAAGGCAACACCCTACCCGCTGTGCTGTCGCTCCAGCCCCAAACCCTGGTGTTTTTTTTTTTTTCAGCGATAATAATCTGTGTGGGCAAGCAGTCCAAAAGACCCATTTCTAAACTATTGCGGTGATTGCATGCGTGCCTCTGTCCTTGCAGGGAATTGACATTACTCTGGTGTGTTGTTTAGGATTCTTCAGGAAACCAGAGGATAATGTGTGAGTGTATATGTGTGTGTTTCATTGAAATATTAGTTTGTATTGCATTTTGAGGATTTTAGCTCAGTGGTAGAGTGTATGTTTCACATGCATGAGGCTCTGGGTTCAATGTCTGGCCCCATAACACAAGTTGGGAAGACAGGGATGACTCAGTAATCAATGAGGTCATGAGTTTGATCCCCAGTGCTGCCTACATGTGCAGAGAGGTCCAGATGACTTTGCTATTAAAACCCCCAAGCACCCCAACAAAGTGTGCAGCCTCCTGTATGTCACAGCCAGCATGTGAGAGTACCACACCCCAAGTGTGCTCTCTGGTGAGCACCACAATCAAATATGCATGTGATCCCCCAGACATTGCAGCAGAGAAGGGAAGGGAAGGGAAGGGAAGGGAAGGGAAGGGAAGGGAAGGGAAGGGAAGGGAAGGGAAGGGAAGGGAAGGGAAGGGAAGGGAAGGGAAGGGAAGGGAAGGGAAGGGAAGGGAAGGGAAGGGAAGGGAAGGGAAGGGAAGGGAAGGGAAGGGAAGGGAAGGGAAGGGAAGGGAAGGGAAGGGAAGGGAAGGGAAGGGAAGGGAGGGAAGGGGAGGGGAGGGAAGGGGAGGGGGGGAAGGGAAGGGGAGGAAAGAGGGAAGGAGAGGGGGAAAATAGAAATAGTCTGTTGGATTTCATTTAAACATGTATTTACTGTATCATCACTGTGCTTTGTAGCTTTCTATGGGGTGATGGAGATGGTGGTGCTGACAATGTGGGGGTCCGTGCTCAGAATGTAGGTGCTATTGATTGCTCTCTTTTTGTTTTGGGGCTACACCCAGCAATGCTCAGGACTTATTCCTGGCTGTGCACTCAGGGATCACCTCTGATGGACCCTATGTAATACCAGTGATCAAACCTGGGCCAGCCACAAGCAAGGCAAGCACCTTACCCACTATACTATTGCTCCAGCCCCCCTACCTACTGCCTTCAATCTTCACAAAAGCCTCGAGAAGGAAAGTGTGTGGGCTTGCTTTTACAACATGGAAACTAAGGGTCTATGAGGTTCAGAAACAAGGCAGCAATTAAGAGGTGGGACTTGAGCTGGAACTGCTTCTGCCTGACTTCAAAGCTAGTAGATAAAGGTCGGGCGAAGGAACACAAAAGGTCCAATAAAAGAGACTTCTCCCAAGGCATTGGCTCATGTGACCCTGGAGGCTGAGAAATCCCACGCTCTCTGCTCTGCAAACCTGAGCCCCGGGAGAGGGTGGTACTATCCGAATTGAAGGACAGAAAACTGGCATTCCAGCTCAGTAATCAGACAGGAACAAATGCTTCCTTCCTCCTCCTCTTCTTATTTATTTATTTATTCAATGCTGAGGAGCAAACCCAGGGCCGCACATGTGCAAGGCAAGGGGTCTACTACTGAATCACATTCGTGGTGCCGGTTGCATGGTAGAGGGCAGCCATATGCTGTTCTCAACCTACAGCCTCCAGCTTTCCTCTCCTTTGAAAGCCCCTCATAGAAATCTGTCACTGTCACTGTCATCCCCTTGCTCATCGATTTGTTCGAGTGGGCACCAGTAACGTCTCTCATTGTGAGACTGATTGTTACTGTTTTTGGCATATCCAATATGCCACGGGTAGCTTGCCAGGCTCTGCTGTGCGGGCTCGATACTCTCGGTAGCTTGCCGGGTTCTCCGAGAGGGGCGGAAGAATCGAACACGAGTCGGCTGCGTGAAAGGCGAACGCCCTACCGCTGTGCTATTGCTCTGAACTGGTGGCTGGAGCGATAGCACACAGTGGGTAGGACATTTGCTTGGCATGCAGCAGACCGGGGTTCGGTTCCCAGCATCCCATATGGTCCCCCGAGCACCGCCAGGAATAATTCCTGAGTGCAGAGCCAGGAACTCCTGTGCCTCGCCGGGTGTGACCCAAAAAGCAAATAAATAAATAAATAAATAAATAAATAAATAAATAAAAAGAAATACCCAGAACTAATATTTAAACAAGGTGACACACAAAAGTAACTATCACGAGACCCGGTGGAACAGCGCAGTATAGGTTGCCTGCCTGGCAAGTGTGTAATCACATGTTCAGTGCCCAGAGTGCGATCCTGGCAGCTGAGCTGTCTATCCACAAGCTGTCCCCCATAGCAGCCTGGTGTGTTTGGGCACCACCACGAAAAGCATGCAGCCCCTGGTGAGTTGCTCAACTCAGAGAAGCACGCAAGGAAAATTCATGGCCAGGAAGCTCAACGCCTGCCTAGCACCACCACCATAACCTGTGCCTCTGCTAAAACACCAATGCTCTGGTGAGCATGCATGAAGCACAGCAATTAAGGGCGCACAAATCTTGGGAGCACCACAGCCAAATGTGCGAGTCCCATAACCTGAGGTGTGACCCCCGGCAGCACCACATCTACACCAATGATAAAGGGAGGGGGTGAAAAGAAAATAGATCATATCTACTTCTATACATGTATCCTCAAGAATATGGTAAGGATACTGTGTGCTGTGACCAGAGATTTAGTACAGTGGACTGGAGCGATAGCACAGCGGGTAGGGCATTTGCCTTGTATACGGCCGACCTGGGTTCGATTCCTCCATCCCTCTCAGAGAGCCCGGCAAGCTACTGAGAGTATCCCTCCTGCATGGCAGAGCCTGGCAAGCTCCCCGTGGCGTATTCGATATGCCAAAAACAGTAACAACAAGTCTTATAATGGAGACGTTACTGGTGCCCGCTCGAGCAAATTGATGAACAATGGAAGGTAGGGCGTTTGCCTTGCATGTGGCTGATCAGGGTTCAAATCCCCAGCATCCCAGATGGAGCCCTGAGCATGACCAGGGGTGATTCCTGAGCACAGAACCAAGAGTAAATCCTGAGCGCAGCCAGGGGTGGCCCCCAAACAAACAAAAACACAATCCCCCCCCCCCAAAATTCTCAAAAACCAACAAACAAAAGTATAACTTGTGCTATGGACAAAGATTTTTATCTCAGCATCTTCGTTCTTAATGGGGAAATGGAGCCCGGGGATGGCTCAACAGCCTAGCACTTGCCTTGTTAATATGCAGACAAATCTCCTCTTAGTGATCACAAAATGATTCAAGTACCTTTCTAAAATCCTTTCCACGATGGCAAGGACTTCCAGCAGAGAGGCGAGACAGACGTTGGCAAGCAAAACTCCCCCTTAAAGTAGAACCAGAAAGTCTGCGTGACGAAAACATTTTCCCCTCCCCAACCGGATTAGCTGGACAGACCCAGTACCCTTTCCTATCTGAAGGATAGCTACAGCTGGACCACTATGCACAGCTTCCAGCCACAGCCCAGGGGTGGAAACCGGGTGACAGTTGGCCAGCCTAGAGAATCAGAGCAGCCACAGAGACCAAAGGTCAGCGTGGCGCTCGCCCTCCGGGCCGCTTCTTGCCCACTCCACTGGCAACGTCGCGCATGCCTGGAGGTTTTCTATCACCTCATCACTACCCCCTGCCCCTCCCTGTTATACCCAGACTCAAAGCTGGGTTCCAACGCTAAAGCCACAGCACCACCTGCAGGAAAACAAAAGAAGCTAACCCAGAAGCAGAAGCAGAAAAATCTCACAAGTAATCTCTGAGAAAGAAAGAAAGAAAGAAAGAAAGAAAGAAAGAAAGAAAGAAAGAAAGAAAGAAAGAAAGAAAGAAAGAAAGAAAGAAAGAAAGAAAGAAAGAAAGAAAGAAAGAAAGAAAGAAAGAAAGAAAGAAAGAAAGAAAGAAAGAAAGAAAGAAAGAAAGAAAGAAAGAAAGAAAGAAAGAAAGAAGAAAAGAAAGAAAAATTCCTCAAAGAAAAGGACAAGTCTCCAGAGGGCAAACTTGAAGATGCAGACTCACAGACTTGGAGGAGGTTCCAGTGGGTAAGGCACTGGCCTTGCACACAACAGACCCACGTTTGATTCCTGACCCCACAGATGGTCCCCCAAGCCAGCCGGAAGTGCTCCTTGAGCACAGAGCCAGGAGTAACAACCAGGTGTGCCCCCATCTCCAAACAAACAGGAAAACAAAAGCAGAGAAGAAGAGCCACCCTGACACAATGCAGTTAGAAATTCTCCACTACAGGGGCTGGAGCGATAGCACAGCGGGTAGGGCGTTTGCCTTGCACGCGGCCAACCCGGGTCTGATTCCCAGCATCCCATATGGTCCTCTGAGCACTGCCAGGGGTGATTCCTGAGTGCAGAGCCAGGAAGAACCCCTGTGCATTGCCAGGTGTGACCCAAAAAGCAAACCCACCCCTTCCCCCCAAAAAAAGAAAGAAATTCTCCACTACAAATGGAGAGGCCTGTCCAAGATATGCCAAAAGAGGGCCAGAGTGACCGTACAGCAGTAAGGCATTTGTCTTGCATGTGACCGAACCAGGTTCGAGCACCAGCATCCCACTTGGTCCCCCAAGCACTGCCAGGAGTAAAACCTGAGTGCTGAGCCAGGAGTAAACCTTGGGCATTGCCAGGTGAGGCCCAAAAACCAAGACAAAACAAAACAAAAGGGTAGCAGAAGAAAAGGGCACAAGGAGTATTTTATTGAAAAAAATTTAAGATATTGGGGAAGCTGGGTTTTTGAGGCACACCCAGCTGTGCTCGGGAGATACTCCCAGTTGTATGCTCAGAGGGTCATGCAGTGCAAGGAAGCGAACTGGAATCAGCCACATGCCAAACAAGTGTTTTAAGCTCTGCACCATCTCTCTGTCCCAAGGTTGAAGGTACTTAAAAATGCCAAACATTCATACTGGGTATGAAGAGACATTGAATGAAATTCAGTCTAACATGAAAAGCATAACAAGTAGACTTACTCTCACAGAGGAAATCATATAGGAAATCAAAAGTAAAATCACAGTAATGACTGACATGGAAGGGGAGAAAGAAACAAGATTTAGAAAAAGTAAACAACATGTATGAGAACTATCAAACTACATTTAGAAAGGTAAATCTGTGAGTTAGAGGAATAGCAGAAGGTGAAAGGAGAAGGGATCAGTGACCGGCCCCAAATAAATAATAGAGGGGCTGGAGTGATAGCACAGATGGTAGGGCGTTTGCCTTGCACTCGGCCGACCCGGGTTCGATTCCCAGCATCCCATATGGTCCCCCGAACTCCGCCAGAAGCAATTCCTGAGTGCAGAGCCAGGAGTAAGCCCTTAACATCGCTGGGTGTGACCCAAAAAGAAAAATAATAATAATAATAATAGGGCGGATTCTCATACACAAGGAAAGACCTCACCTGAGATGTCCAGGAAACTGAGAAAACATCCAAAACTTCTCATCCAACATGACCTAGACCAAGACATATCATTAAATCATCAAAAGTAAATAATCAGGGGGAAAGTCAAAGACCATTAGGGAAAAGAAAATAATCAGAAAGCACTTTCATCTGGTTTTATTAGACTTCTCATCAGAAACCTTATAGGCGAGAAGAGAGTGGACTGACAGAGTCACGCTACTTAAAGGGCAAAAACTGCCCGCCAAGAACACTTTACCCAGTAAAATCATATTTCACATAAGATATAGGGAGGTCAAAGTGATAGTACAGGGCATTAAGGCACCTGCCATGCAATGTGGCCTACCCCATTTCAATCTCCAGAAATGCATATGGTCTCCTGAACCCCACCAGGAGTGATCCCTGAGCACTGCCAGGTATAGCTCCCAAATAAACAAAAAGCCTAGGTATAGTCAAATATTATGGGAGGGCTCACATCAGGGTTAGAGCCTGTTTGGCAGAGATGACCCTTAAGTTCAATCCTCAGCACCACCCCACATGCTGACATGCAATCCCCAGTGCCATGACACGGTGTGCTGTCTCCACATACTACAACCAGCTATATGTGAGCACCACAGCAAACCTAGGGCATCTAAGAGACAAGAGTGGGAAAGGAAGGGCAGAGATACAAACACACACATACACGAAAGGAATATAACAAAAACCAGTATGATAGGGGCTGGTAAGATAGTACAGCAGCTCGGGCGCTTGCCTTGCACACGGCCAACCCAAATTTGATCCCCCGAATCCCATCTGGTCCTCCAAGCACTGCCAGGAGTAATTCCTGAGTGCAGAGCCAGGAGTAAACCCTGAGCACCGCGAAGTGTGGCTCAAAAACAGCCCCCTCCCTCCAAAAATCCAAATATGAGGGGGAAATAAAGGCTTTTTTCAGACAAATAAGAGATAATAGAGCTTAGCCCCACCACACCAGACCTGCTCTACCAGACGTGTTGAAAGGAGTTCGACATGAAAAGAAGCAAAAGATCACAAAATCTTGAGCAAGGGGATTAATAGCAATATAGTGACAGAAGAGCAAACACGGGTGAAAGGAGGCAGCAACAAAAAGATAAAAGGGAAGGAAGAAAAGGACAGAACCGGTATAGTCAAAAGATGATGAGTCGATACCAGCAGAAAAAGGACTTTTTTAGATATAAAAAGTATGATACAATCCCCATGGTAACCACACACAAAAAATCGGAAGCAGAGACATTTAGAACAGGAAAAAAAAAAGAAGAAATGGAAAGAATCATCAGGATGTAATGCATGCAAATAAAAAGGCAGATTGAAGCGAATTGGGGTGTAGGGGGCTAGATTCAGAAATATAAAACAACCAGAAAGCAAAAAATAGATTGGCATTAAGGATGCCCCACATGTCAATAGTCACCCTAAATGTGAATGGTTTGAACTCATCAATCAAGTCACAGAGTGCTTAGATGGAGTTTTTAAAAATAGGGGCTAGAGGGGCCGGAGCGATAGTACAGCGGGTAGGGCGTTTGCCTTGCACACGACCGACCCGGGTTCAATCCTCGACATCCCATATGGTCCCCCAAGCATTGCCAGGAGTAATTCCTGAGTGATTAGCCAGCAGTAACCCCTGAGCATTGCTGGGTGTGACCCAAAAAGCAAAAAAAAAAAAAAAAGTCGGGGGCTGGAGGCCAGAGCGACAGTACAACTGGTAGGATATTTGCCTTGCACACGGATGACCCAGGTTGAAACCCCAGCATCCCATATGTCTCCTGAGCTCACCAAGAGTGATTCCTGAGCACAGAGCCAGGAGTAACCCCTGAACATCACTGGGTGTGACCCCAAGACCTTAAAAATACAAATATAGGGCTGGAGAGATAGTACAGCAGCACCCCTGTATGGTCCCCTGAGCTCTCCAGAGTGATTCCTGAGTGCAGAGCCAAGAGTAAGTCCTGAGCACCATCACATGTGGCCCAAAACAAAAACAAACCAAATAAACAGGATCCAGTGCCTGTAGCAGTAGTGTAGGAACATAGATCACCTGCCTCGCTAGCGTATGGTCATGAGTTCATATCCCTGGTGTCCCGTGTGTGAGAGCCAACTGGGATGTGCCTGGCAACCACACGTGATTTCTGCTGCCCAGCCAGGTATGTGTAAGCACCACCACATAAAGGGTTGCCACCTCCCCCCCCCCCCCCCCCCAAGCATCACAACCATTACCTGTGCACCTTAAATAAGAGTGTGACCTCTAGGGGGCAGGCTTGCGAGGAGCTCAGTGAAATGAGCGCAGAGGCGAGCCCCACAGGTGAGTGTTTGAGCATTGCAGCCTAAAGTTTCACTCCCAAGAGTACCACTGCTTGGGGACAGAGCCCAGTGGCAAAGAACATACCTGACATGTATGAGAACTGGATTTGATTCAGCATCACAGCACATAAGTTAGTCTTGCCACTGTCACTGCCATCCCACTGCTCATCGATTTGCTCGAGCGGGCACCAGTAACGTCTCCATTGCGAGACTTGTCATTACTGTTTTTGGCATATTGAATACGCCCTCTGAGAGGGACAGAGGAATCAAACCCTGGTTGGCCGCGTGCAAGGCGAACACCCTACCCGCTGTGCTATGTGCAAAGCACCTAGCTTAGTACAGCCCCTTCCCTCCCCCCAACCCCAACCCCATACTATGGTCATTGCAACAACAAAGAAAAAAGGAAGGCAGGTGGGAATAAAGAAATAGGATCCCGAGCCAGAGAGATGTCTTCATGGGCTGAGCACAGGTTTGGCACCTAAAAGAGGCAAGCTATAAGGCCAATGCACAGGAGTCCATGGCTTCTGTATGTGCAAATAATAAAATGTAAGAGAGATATATGAGAAAAACAATCTCGTTCACAATTGTGCCTCAGAAAATCAAGTACCTGATGGAGTTGGAGCAATAGTACCATGGGGGAAGGAACTTCCTTGCATGCAGCCAACCTGAGTTTGATCCCCAGCATCCCATGTGGCATCCCGTAGGGACCTGCAAGCCCACCATAAGTGATTCCTGAGTGCACAGCCAGCAGCAACCCATGAGCATTGTCAGGTGTGGCCAAAAGAAACAAACAAAAAAATCAAGTTCATGTGAATTAGTTTAACAAAAAAGGTGAAAGACTTATACAAAGAAAATATAAATCACTGTTAAAAGAAATTAAAAAAGACACATCTCCTGTTCATGAATTAGAAGGATCAATGTTGTCAAAAATGATAATCTTTCCCAAAGTGTTATGTAGATTCAATGCAACCCCTATTAAAATATCCACATTTTTTAAAAAGACATAGATCAAATGCTCTTTAAATTCATGTGAAATAATAACACACACCCTGAATAGCCAAAGCAATTCCAGGGGGGAATGGGAGGCTTCTCTTCCCTCGATGTCAAACTGTCCTATAAAGTGATATTAATCAAAGCAGTGTGGTATTGGTATGAGAACAGACCCTCAGACTAGTGGAATAGAACTGAGAATCCAAAGACACAGCCTCAGGTGTAGGAACAATTCATGTTTGACAAAGGAGCAGAAAGTTTAAAGTGGAGCTAAGAAAGCCTCGTCAACAAATGGTGTTGGAATAACTGCTCGATCATCTGTCACTGTCACGGTCACTATCATCCCATTGCTCATCTATTTGCTCTAGCGGGCACCAGTAACGTCTCCATTTTGAGACTTGTTGTTACTGTTTTTGCCATATTGAATACACCACGGGGAGCTTTCCAGGCTCTGCCGTGCGGGCGGGGTACTCTCGGTAGCTTGCCAGGCTCTACAAGAGGGGCGGAGGAATCGAACCTGGGTCAGTCGCCTGCAAGGCAAATGCCCCACCCGCTGTGCTATCGCTCCAGCCAGTTGTGCTCAATCATATGCAAAAAAAAAACCAAAAACGGATGCAGACCCCTTTCTAGCACTATGCACAAAAGTCAAATCAAAATGGATTAAAGAGGGGGCAAGAATGTTAGTACAGTGGGTAGGGCATTTGCCTTGCACAAAGCTAACCTGAGTTTGATCTCTGGCATCTCAGATGGTCCCCCTGAGAACCATCAGGAGTAATTCCTGAGTGCAGAGCCAAGATTAACCCCTGAGCTTTGTTGGATGTGATCCAAAAAGCCGAAAAAGTTGCAGGGGGCAGGAAACCATGGTGCCTGAAACTCATAAATAAATTTAAGTCAGCAACAGGGCCAGGGAGATAGTACAGGGCTTTTGATCCCTGGAACTACATGGTCTCCTGAGAATTTCTGGGTACAGCTCTGGGGATCTCCTGAGCACCACTGGTGTGGCCCCAGTAATCCCTGGCACCACTCGGCCAGAACTTCTCTTTATTCACTTCTCTCTTCCTCACATTCATCCAAATAAACCCAGTTAGGGAGAATAACTGGAAGTGGCCCCCTGGGGCCCTGAGCATCACTTTGGAGGCTCCCCTTCCCAAAGGTCAGCCAAAGGAAGGCGGGGAAGCAAAATAAAAAACATAGCATAGATAAATAGAAGCTGAAAAGACAATACTGAAGATTAATGAAACCAAGAACTGGTTCTTTGGAAGGATCAATAAAATGGATAAACTCATCACTCGTCTTACCAAGGGGTTAAAAAAAAAAAAAGAAAACCCTGTTTTAAAGAACTAAAGGGTGGGGACGATGGTACAAGGCTTAAGGCTCTTGCCTTGCATGAGACTTACCCTGGCTCCATGCTGGAATCTCATGGACACTGGGGCATCATCACATGCAACCTTGGTGTCTCCTAAGCACTACAGGATGGCCCCAGTAATGCCCTGCACACCAGGGCCTGATCAGCACCTCACTCTCAGGCCCTCATATTGAACTGTCAGTCCAGTTGACTGAGAATTGCTGGGAGGGAACCCATGAAGCGCCAACTTGAAGGGCACCTTCCAAAAGAATAAAAATTAAGGGGCACCTTACTCATGGCTGACCCAGAATGATCCCTAGCACTCCATGTGATCCCCTGAGCACAGAGCCAGGAGTAAGTCCTGAGCATCCCCAGATGTGGCCTCTACCCCAAAAAAACACATAAGAAAATAAAATCAAAGAATTGGAGTTATAACTGGTACTATAGAAACACAGTTGCTCATAAGACTAATGAACATCTCTATGCTAAAAAAAAGAGGAAAACTCAAAGAAATGGACTATTTTTTGTCAGTGCTAAGATTTGATCAAAACCCAGGTCTCATGTATGCAAGACATGTCACCGAGCCACATTTCTGCCTATGAACAGTATTTGAGAAGTCTACAACTTTCCAAGACTAAAACAGAAAGGAAACGAAAGCTCCAACAGACTGATTTCAAGTACAAAATTTGAAACAGTTGGGATCAGAGTCGGTGGGCTGAGTGCAAGCTTTGCAAGCAGGAAGCCTGTGTTCACTCCCCTGAGCCAGAAATAACCCCTAAGCACCTCCAGATATGGCCCCCCAAATTCTATACACATACACACGCTTGCGCACACACTCACACACACACACACACACACACACTGAGAGAGAGAGAGAGAGAGAGAGAGAGAGAGAAACAGTAATTACAAATCTCCCAAAGAACAAACGCCCAAGACCAGATGGCTTTACCAGCGAATTCCACAAAAGGTTCAATAAAAAATGCCCATCCTGTTCAAATTGTTACAAGAAACTGAACAGAAGGAATATTCCCAAACACAGTTTATGAGTCCAATATTACTCTAATTCTCAAGCCAGAAAAAAAGACAGCACACAAAGAAAACTATCAGCTGATATCTCTCATGAACATAGATGCAAATATCCTCAATAAAATCTTGGCAAATCAAATCCAATAGCACATCAAGATAATCATTCAACAAAACCAAGTGGGATTCATCCCGGGGATGCAAGGATGATTCAACATATGCAAATCAAGTAATGCAATACAGCACATCAACAAAAAGACTAAAATTACATAATCATATCACTTGATGCTGAAAAAGCCTTTGACACGATTCAACATCCATTTATGCGGAAAATGCTCAATAGATTGGGAATAAAAGTCACAAACCTCAACATAATAAAGGCCATATATAACAAGCTCACAGTTAGCATTACTGAAGGGCGAAAAACGAAAAGATTTTCATTTAAGTTCTGGAACCAGAAACCGAAGAGACAGGACCGGGGTTAAAGCATTTGCTTGCATGGGGCCAACCTCTGAGTACAGGGGTAGCCCAATCTCCTCCACCCCCTAGTGTGGGACTGGGGAAGGCTGCCCACGTTCACCACTACTCTTCTAGAGTTTTGGAGGTCCTCGCCAGGACAATTAGACAAGAAAAGGTTATCAAAGAAATCTAGATGGGAAAAGAAGTAAAATAATCACAATCTTAGGGACCAGAGAGATAATACAGTGGGCAGGGCATTTGCCTTGCCTACGGCTCACCCTGGTTCAATTCCTGAAGCCCGTATGGTTCCCTGAACCCCGCCAGGAGTGATCTGTGAACACAGAGCTAGGAGTAAGCCCTAAGCACTGCCAGGTGTGGCCCCAAAACCAAAACCAAAAAAAAAAAGAGATCATGATCTGTAGATGATATAATACACATTTTTTTAAAATCTGGACATGGCCAGTACGATAGTCCAGCAGGTAGGGCACTTTCCTTGTACACAGTCAACCTGGGTTCAAGCCCCAGCATCCCATTTGGTCCCGTGAGTACTGACAGGAGTGATCCCTGAGTGAAGAGCCTGAAGTAATCCCGGAGAGAGAACCAAGTAAGAATGAGTGTTTTTTTTTTTTAATAGTAGAATAGAATGACACTGGAGCTTTGGTGATGAGAGTGGTGGTAATTACACACATATTTAAGTGTGAAACTAAGCTCCTGAAATTCCATAATGTTGAAACCAATGATAAGCCAATGGGAAAAAAATTGACAATTATATATAATATATGCCACGAAATCCAATGACAATGTACTATGTGTTCTGTGATCAGAAATCAGACAAACCACATGAGATTTCTAGAACTTGTCTGCATCTTATTGCAATATCAAGAACAAATGATCTTGAAACCTTCATAAAGGAAAGTAAAATTCTTACAGCACTATAGCACTGTCATCCCGTTGTTCATTGATTTGCTCGAGTGAGCAGCAGTAACGTCTCCATTGTGAGACATGTTGTTACTGTTTTTGGCATACTGAATGCTCCATGGGTAGCTTTCCAGGCTCTGCTGTGCAGGCAGGATACTCTCAGTAGCTTGTTGTGCTCTCTGGGAGGGATGGAGGAATCGAACCCGGATCGGCCACGTGCAAGGAAAACACCCTACCTGCTGTGCTATCGCTCCAGCCCAATAATCTTTAGGCCTAGGCAGAAAGATACGTGCATATCTTTGAAGGGTTGAAGAGGGTCCCAAAGGAGAGCTCAGATATTAGATCACTTGCTTGCAGGCATAAGGTCATTAGTTTGAGCCCTAGCACCAACTCACATGCCAAGTGTGATCCCAGTGACTCTGCCATGCGCCACCAGAGTGTTATAATCTCCAATGTACCTTGGTCAAATCTTTAAGTGCAAGCATGGAACAACCACAGGTGAGCACCACAACCAGAGTATGACCCCTGGGCATCACAGCAATGACAAAGGGAAGGGAGAGGAGGCAAGACAAAAATAGATTTTCTATAAATAAATATATATATATATATATATATATATATATATATATATGTTGGCACACTCCATCTCAGTGGAGCTGGCAGACTTAAGTGAGAATGCAAAAGAATTAAGTCATGTTAGGGGTGCATAATCACCTCCTTGAAGTTATAAAAATCATTGACATAGAAACTATCAGGGTCAATATGAGGTCTTCTGGCAACCTAAGACAGGCAAAGATGTTAAGATGGTTTCTTTATTGAACATGAAAAGAAATGCCTGGCTTTCGTCAGCAGTCCTGGAGCTCATATGTGGCCCAAATTTCTGATCAAAGTAATTTCATTTCACTGGGATGATAATCTGACTTTAAAAATGTTCATGGACCAGATCTATAGTACAGTGGATAGCGTCTTTGCCTTACACATGGCTGACCCAGTTTCAAACTCCAGTATCCCCTTTGATCCACCCAAACTCAGCCAGGAGAAATTCTTGAGTGCAGAGCCAGGAATGACCCCTGAGCATTGCAAGGTGTGGCAAAAAAAAAAATAAATAAAGAGGGCTAGAGTGATAGCACAGCAGGTAGGGCTTTTGCCTTGCACGCGGCCGACCCGGGTTCAATTCCCAACATCCCCTTATGGTCCCCTGAGCACCGCTAGGAATAATTCCTGAGTGCATGAGCCAGGAGTAACCCCTGTACATCACTGGGTGTGACCTAAAAAGCTTAAAATAATAATAATAAAGAAAGAAAAGAAAAGAAATAGCCACATGATGGGGAGCTGACTCAGCAGTAGAACATTTGTATACCCTTGTGTGTGTGAAGCCCTGGATTTGATCCCCAGCACTGAAAAAATTTCAATAGCCACATGATTCTAATTTAAAACTTGTATAGACTTAAGGTTATTGGGGCAGGGAGGTCACACGCAGGGGTGTTTGGAGGCTACTCTTGGCTCTCTGCTCAAAGTTCACTTCCAGCGGGGCTCAGGGAGCCAAGCAGTGCCAAGGGGCAAACCTAGGCCTCCCTCACACAAAGCTTGCACTCAGCCATCTGAGTCAGCTCTGGGCCCCAGATTTAGGATTTGAAGTTGAAGTTGAACTGATGGTGCACTGTACCAAAATATTCAAGAGAATTCTAAATTCACTAGGTTTAACCTTTTAATTTGATTTATGCAATTTTATCTGTTTTGTTTCAGGCCACACTCGGTGGTGCTCAGGGTTTGCTCCTGGCTCTGCACTCAGGGGTCACTCCTAGAGGGCTCAGGGGACCATATGGGGTGCCAGGGATAGAACCTGGGTTGACTGTGTGCAAGGCAAGTATCCTACCAGTTGTACTTTTGCTTTGGCCCCATTTCATTTGATTTGTGTTATTGAATAATTTATGGTATTTGAAGAAATACATCCAAACAAGTGAAGTATCTTATGAGTTAAAGGAATACGTTACATTTTGACACAGGTGAGTCTCTCAAGCAGTAGATTCTGGCAGACTAGTCTCTTACCCCACAGGCATTCATTTCTTACCTCTTCCCTGATTGCAAAACCTAAGTTTCGTTCATTTCTGTGACTCTCCCAAGGCTGGTGAGTCGTGGCCAATCAAAGTCAATTAGAGTATTTCCAGTCCCTTTGATAGCTTAGGAAAGGAAATGGAATGTCATTTTTGACCTATGATTAATATGGAGAAGTGGTCTGGGAGACTTAAAAGGTTTTCCTCTCATAAAGATATAAAGAGGGGAAAAAAAGATATAAAGAGGAGCCAGAGCGATCGTACAGTGGGTACAGCATTTGCCTTGCATGCAGCTGACCCTGGTTTGATCCTTAACATCCCATATGCCCACACACACCCTCCAGCACTGGCAGAAGTAATTCCTGAGCACAGAGTCAAGAGTAACCCCTGAGCATTTCTGAGTATGGTCTTAAAATGAAAGAAAGAAAGAGAGAAAAAGAAAGAAAGAAAGAAAGAAAGAAAGAAAGAAAGAAAGAAAGAAAGAAAGAAAGAAAGAAAGAAAGAAAGAAAGAAAGAAAGAAAGAAAGAAAGAAAGAAAGAAAGAAAGAAAGGAAGGAAGGAAGGAAGGAAGGAGGGAGGGAGGGAGGGAGGGAGGGAGGGAGGGAGGGAGGGAGGGAGGGAAGGAAGGAAGGAAGGAAGGAAGGAAGGAAGGAAGGAAGGAAGGAAGGAAGGAAGGAAGGAAGGAAGGAAGGAAGGAAGGAAGGAGGGAAGGAAGGAAGGAAGGAGGGAAGGAGGGAGGGAGGGAGGGAGGGAGGGAAGGAGGGAAGGAAGGAAGGAAGGAAGGAAGGAAGGAAGGAAGGAAGGAAGGAAGGAAGGAAGGAAGGAAGGAAGGAAGGAAGGAAGGAAGGAAGGAAGGAAGGAAGGAAGGAAGGAAGGAAGGAAGAAATCTGGCTCTTACTTTCTGATTTGGGGATGTTGTGTGAGTTTGTGAGGGCTGGTATTGATGCATCTTGTGAGCAGGGGGTGAGACACTGATAATAGGAGTTGGCAGAGTAGATGTGGCTAGACTCTGGGTCACTGAGCCTCTGAATTCACCAACCATCATAAAGTGGGTTTTTTATAATTTACTAATTTTCAGAAAATAGAGTTCAAGGATGTAGCTCAGTGATAGAGCTTATGCTATATGTGGATGAGTCTCTGGGTTCAATCACTGGCACAAAAAATGTAACATCTGTCTCCTTAACCCTTTTCCCTACCTCCTACCTTCTTCCCTCAGGTAACTGCAGTTCTGTTGTCAATGTCCTCTGGTTCCTTTTTATTTTGTTCTGTCCCTGTCCATACATTGATTGTGAGGAAAGGAGCAACACCAAGTGGTTCTCGGGCTGTTGCTGCCTCTATGCTCAGGAATCACTCCTGGCAGTGCTTGTGGACCATTAGAAGAGCTGGGGATCGAACAAGGGCCAGCCACATGCAAACAAGTACATTAACTCCTGTGCTATCTCTCCTGCCTTTCCTTATATTGCACACATAGGTGAAATAACCCAATAGAAAGAAATAAAATTGACGAATGTGAATCACTTGTCTTTTTTCTTCTGACTCACTTTGCTTCACATAATCCCCCCAAGTTCCTCCCTTTGTTTTTTGCTGCAAATAGCTAACTTTCATCTTCTTTATAGCTGAGTAGTGGATATATACTGCATCTTCTTTATCCACTCATCTATCAATGACTCTCAATGGAATAAGTGCATGCTTTGCCTACAAAAGGCCTGGATTCAGTCCTCTGAGCACCAAAGAGCGACCCTGAGCATAGATCCAGGAGTAGCTTCTGAACACCATTGAGTGTGGTCCTAAATAAACAAATCTAACGATGAATAATTTGATCGCTTCCATATCTTGACCACCAGGACTAATGTTGTGATATGTACTGGGGTAGGTCTAACTTTTCAGGTCAGTATTTTGGCATTCTTCACATAGATACTCATAAGTTGGCTTATTGAATCATACAATAACTATTTTTAGCTTCCTCTTTATTTATTTGGGGTTTTTTTTGGTAGGAGGGGACTTGGGGGGAACACACCTGGTGGTGTTCAGCAGCTATTCCTGTATCTGTGATTCCTGGCAGGGCTCAGGGGACCCTTATGTGGTGGAATCAAAACCATGGTCAACTGCGAGCAAGACAAATGCCTTAACTCTGTACTATCTCTCCAGTACTTTTTGTTTGCTTGCTTCTTTTTGTTTTGTTACTTCTAGCCTGATCTGGATCCCTTTCAATTTCTTGTTACTAATTCATTCATTGGTCTGGCTAGAGTGTTCAAACAATGCATTCTCCTTCATATCATTATTATTATCATTACATTCGGCAGGGAAGCCCACACCTGGTTCAGCATTGGGGGTAGGAGATACACTCCTGGTAGTGCTCAGGGAACTATATGATACTGAGAATCAAACTCCGAATCTCTTTTAAAAAAATTTTTTTTATTGAATCACTGTGACATAGACCCTTACAAAGCTGTTCATGATTGGGTTTCAGTCATACAGTATTCCAACACCCATCCCTTCACCAGTGTACATTTCCCAGCACCAGTGTCTTCAGGTTCACTCCCATCACCCCCCACTCCCTGCCTCTGTGGGAGGCACTCTTGCTTTTCTTCTCTCTCTCCCC
The DNA here is from genome assembly GCF_027595985.1 of Sorex araneus. Classification (NCBI taxonomy): domain Eukaryota; kingdom Metazoa; phylum Chordata; class Mammalia; order Eulipotyphla; family Soricidae; genus Sorex; species Sorex araneus. The sequence goes on from NC_073313.1 coordinate 42,053,234, forward strand.
CCCCCCTTTTGAAACCCTAGACTTCTGAATGCAGAGTGTGCTCCAGCCCATTGTGCCATTTCCCCTGCCCTGTTTTTGTTTATTTTGGGGAGGGGCAAAATCTGGCCATGCTTCAGGCAGGAGTTACTTATGACTCAATGTATGGAATCATTTCTGGTGGTGCTGGGGTGTTGGGAGGAAACTGTGATCCTGAGATCTAACCCAGGCCTGTTGCATGCAAAGCATTTGCTCAGAAAAAAGGGGGGGGGCAGCTGGAGCGATAGCACAGTGGGTAGGACATTTCCCTTGCATGAGACCGACTCGGGTTGATTCCCAGCATCCCATATGGTCCCCCAAGCACCGCCAGGAGTAATTCCTGAGTGCATGAGCCAGGAATAACCCCTGTGCAATGCCGGTTGTGACCCAAAAAGCAAAAAAAAAGAAAAAAAGCATTTGCTCAGACCTTGAAGTATGCCACCCTGCTTTGTTTTGTTTTTTAATGTAGTGGGGGGATTGCTCAGAGCTTAGTCATTGCAGGGCTCAGGAGACCATATGTGGTCGTGGGGATTTGAAACAGGGTCAGCCATATACAAGGCAAACACCTTAACCCCTGTAATATCCCTTCTCCAACCCATTTATTATTATTATTATTATTATTATTATTATTATTATTATTATTATTATTATTTTAGTAATTTAAGTAATCATTGGCGGTCATCTTCTAGAACTCAGAAAAAACTCCAGGTATGGGTGGCGGTGGGCTGGAGCGATATCACAGTGGTAGGGCATTCGCCTTCCAGGTATGAGTGATGGTGGTGGGAAACACCAGGCCTCACAGGACTGGGGAGAAGTCGATCCTTCTCCTTCCTCCCACCCAGATAGGACTCTGAAAGTATGCCCACACCCAGCCACCGTCTACTTAAGATCCCACATGACCATGATCCAGAGACACACAAACGAATGTTGTACCTGAGCAACTTGCTGCCGAGATCCCTCCGGACCCTAATTATTAAAATTTTAGAATTCCTAGAGTGCATGGCCTCTCTTGTGGCCACGTGACGTTATATTGTATCCATAACAAGCAATACAAAACATATTGTCTCGCACTGCATTTTCGGCAGGTATGAGTGGTGGTGGGACTGGTCTCGAAATATCGAAGGTAACCAAAGTAGAGAAAGAGAGTATTGTGCAAAGTGTCTGTCACACAGGCAGGGGTAGGTGTGGAATGGGGGTGGGGAGAATACTGGGGACTTTGGTGGTGGAAAATGTGCACTGGTGAAGGGATGGGTGTTTGAATGACTGTATGATCAAAGCTCAAACATGAAAGCTCTGTTATTGTACCTCACAGTGAATCAATAAAAGGGGGGGCGAGAAATTTAAGTAATCATCTGTATTTTAAGGATTCACTTTTGGTTAATCATTAATCTTGTAGCTTCTTCCTTCTGGCATAAAATATGTGCTTCTTGTTTATTTATGTGAAAGGAGCTTTCAAATCTCTAAATGAACACAGAAATGTGGGAACACTGTACTACAAAAAGAAAAAAAAGATTCACTTGGGATTTTTGTTTTTGCTACTTTTGGTTTGATTGTATATGGCACATAATTTGGGGAAATCATTCAGAATTTGAAGAGTCTGCCTTAGTTCATTTTGATAAGCTTTCCACAACTGTTTGACAAGACTATGTTCTCTCTGTGAGGTACAGCATTTTCTTTCTTTCTATTAAATGCTGACACTGTCTCAAAGGCTTCTTCCCTTATATATCTGCTGGGGTGTGCTAGGAAGCCTAGACAGCCAGACACGGGGCTCCCGGGGAAACCCTCCTCATCTGGTCTCCCTGTGTGCTTTCAGGGTAATTAAACTTCTTCTATTGGGGTTCAGAGTCCCATGTGTGTTCCAAAAGGGAGAGAGAGTCAGGCAGACGCCCCACTGCCTTTTGTGATCTCGTCTCAAAAGGTCTGGTCCACGGGGCTGAAGCAATAGTACGGTGGTACAATGGATAGAGCGCTTGCCTTGTATGCAGTCAATGTGGGTTCAATCCTCACATCCCATATGGTCCCCTCGAGCACTGCCAGGAGTAATTCCTGAGTGCAGAGCCAGGAATCAGCCCTGAGCACCGCTGGGTGTGACCCAAAACCCAAAAAATACTAAATAAAGTTTCTGCCCATCGCTTCCTCCACTCATTGGAAGTGAAACTCTCAGGACAACTTGACGCCAAGGGACAGGAATGAGGCCATCTCCTGACCGACTGGAAGATTTGCACATCCAAACGCATCTGTAGGACATAAGGAAACTGGACGACCTCTTCAGTCCCTTGGCTTTTTTATGTTGTCTCGAACTTTCCAGCACCTTCCAGGATTGCCTGTCACTCCTGCAGCCAACTCAGCTCTTACCCCTCTGTAATCACACTTGTCCTCTCCAATTCACCCCTTTTTACTGGGCCCAGAACTGTGATTGTGATTGTTGACTTAATTGTTTGATATTTGGACAGGGCGCCCAAGCAGTACACGGGCCATTCCAGGTACTATGCAGCCACCAGGACCATTGTTTGAACCCAATGGTGTTGCAAGCCACCAGGGCCACAGCTTGTAGAGCTGAAGGGGGAGACTATGAGGCACTGGGGGGGGGTCCATACTCAAGGTCTCACACATGCAAGGCGTACACTCCAATCCTATGAGCTCTCCCTGACTCTGCAGTTATTTTCAATCACTAGCTATTTTTTTTCTTTTTGGGTTACACCCGGCAATGCACAGGGTTCACTCCTGGCTCTGCACTCAGGAATTATCCCTGGTGGTGCTCAGGGGACCATATGGGATGCTGGGAATCTAACTCGGGTTGACCGCATGCAAGGCAAATGCCCTACCCACTGTGCTATCGCTCCAGCCCCTCAATCACTAGGTTTTGTTTGTCTGTTTTTGGGTGGGTTCCTTTTTTGGGGGAAGGGGATGTCACACCTAAAAATGCCCAGGGGTCACTCTTAGCTCTGAACTCAGGAATTACTCCTGGAAGTGCTGGGGGGACCAAATGGGGTGCCGGGATATCAAACTCAGGTAGGCCACTGGGCAAGGCAGGCACCCTAAGAGCTATTCTCTTGCTCCAGTCCCTCAATCACTTTCAGTTGTTGCTTTTTTCCCCCTGGTTTTGGCTTTAGTGTGGGGGCCACACTGGCAGTGCCCAGGGCTTACTCTGCTCAGGGATCACTACATTTTGGGGGACAAAATGTAGTCAGGTATTGAGCCCAGGTTCGCTGTGTGCAAGGCAAGCATCCTGCTCGCTGTACTATCTCTCCAGCCCTCCAGCACTAACTTCTGAGATCACTGGTAGCAATAAGTCACTAAACACCATGAACTCAGTTTATTTACTTATGTATCTAGTTATTTATTTTGCAGTTCCAGGGAACCTGGGGCCTTATACATGCAAAGCAGGTGCTGGCCCACTGAGCCACATCTCAAAGGTGAAATGTTTACTTGACCTTATTTTGAAGACCTATTTTGTACCACCCAGGGGCTGCCCTGATCGTTCTGAAGGGATAAGAGCTGTGTTGGGAAAGGGAAGTCAATGAATGAGAACATCGGTTGGTTTGTTAGCTTTGGTTTGGGGGCCACACCCTGCAGTGTTCAAGGGCTACTCCTGGGAGGTGTTCAGCAGTTGCTCCCAGCAGCCCTTAGGGGGACCATGCAATTAGCAAGGTTCACACTCTTGAATTGAGGCATCCAGAGGGTCACTGCAGTGCTCTAATATTGGGCGCACTTCCTGGCCCCAGTGCTCCAATATCTTTTTAGATGCAGTGCTGGCGGGGAGGGGGGAGGGGTTATTGTACTCTTTATGGAGTGCTTATTCATGACTTAAATTTTTTTAATAATTTTTATTTAGGGGCTGGAGCAATAGCACAGAGGGTAGGGCATTTGCCTTGCATGTGGCCAACCCAGGTTCAATTCCCAGCATTCCATATGGTCCCCTGAGCACTGCCAGGGGTGGTTCTTGAGTGCAGAGCCAGGAGTAACCCCTGAGCATTGCTGGGTGTGACCCAAAAAGCAAAAAATAATAATAATAATAATTTTTATTTAATTAAAGAACCATGATTTACCAAGTTATTGATAGTTGACTTTGAGGTGTAGCATATTTCAACATCAATCCTTCCACCAATGTCAACTTCCCTCCACAGTGTCCCCATACTCCCTCTCCACCAGTCACCCCACCTGCCACCTCGACAGGCACATTTCAAAGTCTCGAGGTTTCAGCTTAGAGCTCAAGTTTTCAGTGTTGTGGAGTCTGTGCTTTGGAATTATAACTATAGCACTCTCCTATAATCACCAGCATAACAAAGCCCCGACCTCTATTCCCCTATTACTTCCCTTTCTCACTTTCTTCCAAACCCACTCCCTTGATTTCTTTCTTTCTCTGTCCTCTTCCACATACTCTGGGGTCAGGGGTGATCTAGGCATCCCCCCCTTTACATTTCCTCGTCCAGTTATTCTATATACCACCAATAAGTGAGATTATACTGTGTTTCTTCTTCTGGTTTACTCAAATCAACATGATTATCTTCCAGTTCCAATTAGGTTGTAGTAAATTGCATGATTTCATTGTTCCTTGCAGCTGTATAGTATTCCATTGTGGATATTGTATACCATATCCTCAGAATCCATTCATCTGTCATTGGGCACCTCATGCATTAAACTTTTACAAAGAAATTCCTGAGGACCAGAGAGATAGTACAGTGGGTAAAGCATGTGCTTTGTATTCATGCATACATGTGCTTTGTATACTTTTGATCCCAGGCACCACATATGGTCCCCTGAACACAGCCAGGAGAGAGGGCCAAGAATAAGCCCTGAGCACCACCAGTGTGGCCCTCAACTCCTCCCATAAAAGTAATTCCTGAAACTTGAGACTACAGATTACAGATTACAAATACTCATCATCATCATCCCATTGATCGTCGATTTTCTCGAGCAGTCTCAATAACGTCTCCATTCGTCCTAGCCCTGAGATTTTAGAAGCCTCTTTTTACTCATCTTTCCCAACGGTGCTGCATTGGAGGCTCTCTCAGGGTCAGGGGAATGAGACCCATCATTCTTTCTGGTTTTGGCATATGTATACACCATGGGGAGCTTGCCAGGATCTCCCATACAAATAACTAAACAACACATTTTTTTATTAAATTTAATAAGTGTAAATTTACTACTAAATAATAAATCTCAAAAACAAATTCATTTTGTTTTTCCTTATTATAAGAAGCCCCAAATTAAGTATAAGTAACAAAAAACAGTGGACATTTTGGTGGGGAGTGGGGTGTTGGGCTAAACTGGTGATGCTCAGGGGCTACTCCTGGGTCTGTGCTCAAGGGTCATTCCCAACGATGCTTCAAGAGACCATATTCAGTACCCGGGATAACAGGATCATACCCAGAGCTCCTGCATGTAAAGATGTGCTCAGCTTGTTGAGTTTAACTTCCCAGCTCCAAGATGAGTAATTTTAGGTAATTTCACAATTATCTGTGAAAGCTAAAGTACATTAAAAAATATCGAACATTTCTAAAATAAAACAAATTCCAAAATTTTAAAGTAAAATAATACTGTCTCACATACCCTTATTCACCCAGGCAGTCATATTCAATTCGTATTAAATGTCTGACATTAATAATAAATATTTTAGACATTTTTATATATCAGATGTTCTGATATATCATCTTAGTTAATCCTTTGAACAGTCTTTGAGGTATGCTATCTGTGTTGGCACTCCTTGAGAATTCCTGTTGCACAGATGAGAAACTGAGGCAGAGAGAAGCGGAGGAGCTTGCCCAGTTCTAGTAAGTGACCATCCCCACATGTGATCTCTTGTCCCCATGTTCTTCCTTCTCTCTTTTTTTTTTGGGGGGGGGGAGCAGTCAAACCCAGTATGCCACCCATGCCAGGCACACACTTTAGTGCTGAGCTCCATTCCCCCAAAAGTCTTTATTTATTTATTTTTTGGTTTGGTTTTGGTTTGGGGGCCACACGCAGTTGTGCTCAGGAATGACTCCTGGCTCTGTGCTCAGGGGACACTATGGGAAGCTATGGGATGGCAGGGCTCAGGGGACACTACGGAATGCTGAGGTCTGAACCTAGGTTAGTCACATGCCAGGCAAGTGCCCTATCTGCTGTACTGTCTCTCCAGCCCTCTCCCCCCCGCCCCGTAAAGTCTTCTGTTGTATTTTTGTTTCTTCATTTTGGAGCCACATCCAGCAGTGTTTAGGGACTACTCCAAGTTCAGTGCTTAGGAAATCGCCGTGGTGCCAGGGATTGAACTCAGGTCTCCTGCATGCAGAGCATGCACACTGGCCTTTTGAGCCCTTTCCTGAAGCCCCAGAATTCTTTCTTTAACTCAGTTTGTCCTGTGCTGCCTTCCTGTGCCGGAAACTCTGGGCAAGAGAAGATAAAGACTAGCTCTTCGCTTTAGGGAGTTGCCCCTAGAGTTAAACAGATCAAAGAGGTCATCAGGCCTGGGAGCAAAGGGCAAAGAGAGGAAGGAGTATTCTTGGTCAGACAAGTTTCACTGGTTTGGGGTTAAGTAAGTCCACAAGGTCTTAAAAAGAAAGCATTAAGCAGGGCTAGAACTGTACTTTTTCGTACCCGAGTACTATTATCCTACAATGGTAGGGCACTTGCCTTGTATACAGCCAACCCAGGTTTGATCCCTGGCACTACAGAAGGTCCTCCACTCTCCGGAGTGATCCCTGAGTGCAGAGCCAGGAGTAACCCTTGAGTACTGTCGGCTGTGGTCCCCCAATTTTTTAAATTAAACATTTTCAAACATACACAAAATGAGAAAGAGTGGCATAATGAACCCCCATCTATTACCTATTGTTTCTGTTGTCAACTGATGGTCAACCTCATTGCGCCTAAGTCACTCCCACCTTTCTCTCCCCAGACTCCTACCTATACATTTTAAACAAACCCCAGTCCTCTGGGGGCTGGAGAGAGTACAGTGGGTAAAGTGCTTGTTTTGCATGCGGCAGACCCAGGTTTGTTCCCTAGCATCCCATACAGTTCCCCGAGCCAGGAGTAATTCATGAGCACAGAGCCAGGAGCAAGCCCTGAGCACTGCCGGGTGTGGTCCCAAAACAACCCAAAAAAATCTAAACCTCTGGATCCTTTACAGTACATGTGGCCTCGCACACGGCCAATGAGGATTTGATCTACGGCACCCTATATGGTACCCCTAGCCCCACCAGGAATGAGGTCTCAGTGCAGCACCAGGAGTAGGTCCTGATCACTGCCGGTGTGGCCCCCCAAAAATAGAGAAAGAAAAAGCAATATCAGTGTTGCACTCCCTTTCCCCATTAATTAACCTTTACCTAAATAGTTTGCCTTAATAATTAAAGATGCTTTTTTATCAGATGGGGTGGCAGCGGTGGGATTCGAACCCATGCCATCAAAGTGACTGGAGCTTAAATCCAGTGCCTTAGACCACTCAGCCACACTATCCCCAAGCCAGGCAAACTACCCGTGGCATATTCGATATGCCAAAAACAGTAACGAGAAGTCTCACAATGGAGACGTTACTGGTGCCTGCTCGAGCAAATCGTTGAACAATGGGAGGACAGTGCTTTTTTTGTCATGCAGTCACTTTCTCATCAACAATACTAGGGATTGAACACAAGCAAGGCAAGTGCTCTCTCACTGAACCATCTCCTTGATCGCATTGCATTCTTTTCTCTTTTTAAAAAATGCATTTGCTTTATTTTTATTTTTTATTTATTTTGCTTTTTGGGTGTCACACCCGGCGATGCTCAGGGGTTCCTACTGGCTCTGCACTCATTAGTTACTCCTGGCGGTGCTCAGGGGACCATATGGAATGCTGGGGATTGAACCCAGGTTGGATGCATGCAAGGCAAACGTGCCCTACCCACTGTACTATCACTCCAGCCCCTGCATTGTTTTTCTATATGCATCATTTTCTATATACTGCTTGAAAATCCACAAGCCCAATGAATAAAAAACGTGAGCTCCTTCTCCTAGTGAATTATGCAAGACTCTGGTCCAGTTCCATCCCAGTTCTGCTTCCAAACATGTGGAGAAGGCCCGGAGGAGCTGAGAATTGTGGGAAAGCTCTTTTAAAAAAAATTTTTTTTTTTACTTAATTCTTTGCTGCCTTGGGTGGCCCCAGGTTTTACAAATTGAATTCAGCCTTCCTGTTTAATTTAATCACCTTCACTCTGATATTCTAGGAAAAAACACAGGAACTGACTAGAAGAGAGAGGATTTGTTGACAATGGAAACCTTTGGGTTTCAATCCCCAGCACCCCATGTGGTCCCCAGAGCCCTAGTAGGAATGATTCCTGAGTAGAGCCAGGAGTAAGCCCTGCACACCCTTGGCTATGACCCCCAAAACAGATCCCAGAAAGTAAATTAATTTGTTGACAACAAAACCACTTCAGACTGGAGAACAACTTCAAAGAGAGGGGGCTGGGGGTGGGCGGGTGGGGGGCTGGCTCTTAGGTCCAGCGGAGCCAGAGTAACAGCTTATATGGATTCCAGTGGGTTTTCAGGAAATTTATTGCCTATTCATGAGGGAGAATGGTGACTATGACCATGTGCAGTTGAGGAACATATGAAGACCATACATTGCATATACAGGAAGTGGCAGAGAAACGTGGTGGTATGTTTAGTATGGTAATGAAGAACAAGGAGACTAGAGGTTGAAGTGAGTTCTGCCGTGCAGCCTCCACCTGCCAGACCTGTCCAGCCAGTGGCCTGAGGGACTCACCAGTGCTAAAACGTTCTTTAAGATTCTGCTTTGACCCCAACAGAGCCAAGAGAACGGAACGGGGCAATTCCTCTCAGAGAGAGGTGGTCACACCCTCCGCACCATAAGCCTCAGGCCGATCTGTTTCAGCTTTTCCTAACCTCAGAAAATCCTTCCACATTTTCGAGGGGTAGAAGGAGAAAGGGCAAAGTTGCAAAAAGCTCGGAGATTCATTGCTAGCCCAGCTCGAGGGGAGAGTCCAATAGTTCTCCAAGGAAGTCCAGCATCTCCTTTTGGGGGAGTTCTGGGGAGCCCTGGGCTCAGGTGCCTAAAGCTCAGATTCCAGGAAAGATGGCTTTCTATTTTCCCTTGAAACACTCAGCCTTGTTTGTGCAACACCACTGAGGGTTGGCAGGCTCAGTTCCATTCCTGGCCAGAGGTCATGCCTTCCACCATGAACGGCCTCTGCCATGATATGGAGCCCAGACATGCTTCCTCCCCATTTCCCTTTCTGACCAGCGGGACCCCACCAGTATCCTCTTCACCATGAGAGAAAGGCGATTCCTCCAAAGTCAAAGATTCAGGGACAGAGAGCTAGTACAGAGAATAAGATACTTGCCTTGCACCTGGCCGACCCAGGTTCAATCTCCAGTACAGCATGTCCCTGAGCCCTGCCAGGGAACTCAGAACCAGGAGAAAGTCCTGAGCGCCGCCCATTGTGGCCCTAAAACCAAAAATACTGCTACTACTACTAAAAAGACTGAGATCAGATTCCTTCTCATTTCAGGAACTTCCTTGAGCACCACGTGATTTTGCCTTGGCTGTGTATCTGTCTCTCACTGCCTCCCAGGAAAGGCAGATCACAATCAGTTGCAAAGGGAGGTCCTTACCTGAGGAGACACCTGTTTCACATTTATGGCTCTTAGGCTTTTCAGAAACAGACAAATATTCTCATGAAAGATGCTCCGACTGGGGCCAGAAGGATAGTGCAACAGATAGGGCCATTGTCTTGCATGTGGCTGAACCCAGTTCTATCTATGACACTGGATTTGACCACCAGAGCCCTGCTAGGAGTGGGCCCTGAGCACAGAGGAGGAGTAAGCCCTGAGCAGCCTTGTGTGGGGTCCAAATCCCGCCCTTCCCCAAAAGAAAGGTCTTAGGTCCCTCTTCTGAGCCACTACAACCCATCCCTGTACAGGAGTGTGTAAGAACCCATATCTGTTCCAAGCTGACCAGCTGCCTCTGAGAGATAGAGAAGCAAAGGCAGAGCCATTATAGGCTTATAAAGAAGCCAGAAGAACTAGGCCTAGGTTTCAGTCCCAGAATTCCTGGAATTGAGCACAGATACGTGGAATTGAGTCATAATTTCCCCGAAGTGAGATAGCCATGGTGAGGTCAACTAAGGATTACCAATCAGATGCAGGTAGGGAAGCCCCCCTATATAACCCTTATGTAACTCTTATACAACCCTTATGTAACTCCAACTTGTAACCAATCAGCTAAGTACAAGTAGTGAAAAGCCTCTCAGATTGTGACCAAAAGGGTGGTCCATAGAAAGTCCCTGTTATATAATGTTATGGTATAAAATCTCCTCACTTTTGAGAGTTGGGGCCACTCGTTCTGAGAAAGTTGCCACTGTGTCAGTGAGCCGTACGAGGGCCCTAGCTCAAGCTAGCCAATAAAGACCCTTTGCTTATTGCATCGCAACTTGTCTTCGTGTGATTCCTCTGGGGAGATATTGGCCTGGTTTAACACCTCCTCATAGGCTCACTGTGTTGTTTTGATTTCATTTTGTTCATTTATTTGGTGGGAGAAGGGAGGTAGGGTGCTCCTAGGAGGTACTGTTACAGTGGATACCAGCTAACTGGAATCTCTGGGATTTGCGTGTAAGAATAGCACACCAATCACCATATTTTCCATGTTACAACTCTTTTATTTAACGGTTCTTTGTTTCATAGCTCCTGTAGGTAGTTCTCAGCGGGCTACAGTCCCAGAAACATGAAATTCAGTGCCTGAGACAGCAATCCAACAGACACTTGCTGCTTTCTGTGTCGCAGTTTGCCACTTCTCAGCCTACTGGGTGCCACTTTGCAGCTCCTTGTCACACCATTTCCTCACTATCTAGGTCATCTGTCTTCCTCTCATTAGTGGAGTCCACTGATCTGAATATTTGCATTGTCTTTGGTCCACACCATCTGCCAATCTACAGATCTCCTATGCAGGGTCCTATGTTTATGTATTACCTAACCCAACGGTAGCTGTCTCTGCTATCTAATTGACTACACTCACTCTAAATGAGGTTTCAAACAGCCAATCAAACAGCCAATGTCTCCTCCCTCCCACTCCCACAGACACTTCTCAATTTCTCTATCAGTGCTCAAGAGGCCTGGTCCCTCCTGAACCTCAGCCAACTGGGCCTGTGGTTCAATATGAGGGCCAGAGTATCTGATGTTGTTTAGGTCCCAGGAAGCTAGGACCCAGGCAACTGTGGACCTGAGGTTGTGGGGATCTCCAGAACCACACACAGAGATGCTTAGAGGGCCATGTGGTAGCAAGGATCAAACTAGGATAGGATCACGTGCAAGGAAGTATCTTGACCCCTGTACTATCTCTGCGGTCCTGTCATTTATAATTTGAACAGGTCTTACCTTTGCAAGGTTGAACATCCAAAGATACCAAAGGATCTATAGTCTTCCATGTTTCAACCAATTAGGGGACTCCTCTTTCCCCAAACAACACCAATTGTAGCTGTTTCCTTTTTTCCCTTCAGAGATTTGTTTAAATGTCTATACAAATCAATATGTATCTATCTACATATATTCCTCTTCTTTGCACATGAATGGTGCAGTATACTTCTAACTGTTTTGCTCCTTAAAACAGATCCAAAATGGAGTCATTTATGCCATACCCCACCAAGACTTCCTACCTCAAC